>NW_007728682.1:91306-201156 GCF_000696425.1 Galeopterus variegatus | reverse complement strand
TTCAGGTCATTGATTTCCTTGTACATTTCCTCTTTCATGTCCTGTATACTTTTCCTCGTTTTATCATGCTGTCTAGCTGAGTTTTCTTGAATCTTATTCAGTTTCTTTAGAATTATCACTCAAAATTCCTTGTCATTCATTTCAAGGGCTTCCTGTTCTATAGGATCTAGAGTTTGAGATTTATTACCTTTTGGTGGTGTAGTTTCTTGGTTTTTTGTATTTCTGGTATCTTTTTTTTTATGTTTATTCATTGTGGCAGGGGGTTTCACAGTGCACAGGTTTGACCCTATTGGCTAACTAAGGTGTGGCTGTGTTTGTCAATTTGGTATGGCTACCTCTGTGACTGCTCAGTTGGCCTCTAGTGTCTTGTGTGTGTGGTTGCCTCAGGTCTTGGACCTCTCTGGAGAGCCACCTCTCTGGTCAGCTTGGACTCTGCTGGGCTGCTGGATCACGCATTGGCGGCCCCACAGGGTGTGTGTATTCTGCCGAGTCTCTGCCTCCCTAGCCGGACGTCTGCCCGCTCTGTGCGCACTAGGTGGGGTTGTTGGACCTTGCAGAGGCGGCCCGCAGGGTGTGTGTTTTCTGCCGAGTCTCCACCTCCCTAGCCAGATGCCTCCTGGCTCTGTGCACTCTAGACTGGGGTGAGACATGTCTTCTGCTACCCTCGTCTATCAGCTGGGCCTTCAAGCCCCTGCTTGGCACTGCCCCTCCCAGGAAGTCTTTCAGGTTCCTGCTAGGCGCAGACAGCCGGTCGCTCTGGGTGCCTTTGTAGCACTGTATAGAGCTTTCTCGGGACTTATCACCTTCCTCCTGGTATTGCAGTTATCTGTGTACTTGTCTTATCTCCCACACTGGAGCGTGAGCTCCTCAGGGGAGGAGCCTGCAGCACACAGTTCCTCTTTGATTCCCCCCGGCACAGACCGACTCTGGCTCCCACCCGCAGTCAGCTCTCTGGCAGGTTCAAGCGAGCAAGGGAGCGCTTTGATCACACTTTTCCTAACCATAAATTGGTTAGGCGTTTTTCCGAACTGGTGGCCACAGAGATGGTATCTGCCTCCCAGTAACAGGAAGTTTGCCGGGGGCCAGAGCCCAGGGTGCAGTGGAGTGACAATTGGCCTGGCCCGTTCTTCCCTGTCCTCCCACCACTGGCCGTGCGCTCCCCATGCCACCAGCCCCACCAGGGAACCCCAGGGGAAGTGGGACATGAGGCCGGCCCGCAGACCCCGGGAGACCCCACGCTGGGGCAAGGAAGTGGGAAGGCTCAGTGAGGAGCCGAGCCAGGTGAGGAGGGCAGGCCTGGCTGAGCTGGCCGGCTCCTCCCTGACCTGAAAAAATGGAGGCAGCCCCGGGCCGGTGACTGACCTAGTGGGGCAGGCGGATGCCAGATGGGCGTCTGCCCCGCAAGCAGGGCCGGGCTGGGGGTCACTCACAGAGCTGGGCCGGCCAAGCGGCTCCCTCTCCGTTTCCGTGTTGTCCTAGCCACCGCCGCTTCGGGCTGCTCACTCGGTCCTGCGGTGCAGCTCGGGCACTCCCAGGAATCTTCTTTAATGTTGGCCCTAAACCTCGAATCTGTAGTTGCTTTTTTATAGTTGTAGATTAGTTGATCAAAGACTTATTCTTTTTTTGTTGCTCTTGGAAATGCAAATAGCACTCTGGCAGCACAGCGCACACCTCTCAGGCTCACGCTGTCTTCTGGCGCCCCTGCTCCAGACCCGTTGCCATCTTGACTCCTCCTTTGCCCATTTTTAAAAATGTTATTTGTTTTTTCACTGTTAGATTGTTTGAGTTCTTTGTATATTCTGGATATTAACCCTTTGTTGGATAGTTTGCAAATATTTTCTCCCACTCTGTAGTTTTTTTTTTTTCTCTCTCTGTTAATTGTTTCTTTTGCTGTGCAGAAGCTTTTTAGTTTGATATAATCCCATTTGTTTATTTTTCCTTTTGTTGCCTGTGCTTTTCGGGTCATATTCATGAAGTTTGTGTTCAGTCCTACTTGCTGAAGTGTTTCCTCTATGTTTTCTTTTAGGAGTTTTATAGTTTTAGGCCTTATATTTAAGTCTTTAATCCATTTTGAGTTTATTTTGGTATACAGTCAGCGGTAATGGGCCTAGTTTCATTCTTCTACATACGCATGTCCAGTTTGGGCTGTAAGTATGTGGGCTGATTTCTGGGTTCTAAATTCCGTCCTGTTAGTCTGAGCATCTGTTTTTATGCCAGTACCTTGCTGTTTGGGTTTTTATAGCTGTATAGTATAATTTGAAGTCAGATAGTGCTATGCCTCCAGCTTCATTTATTTATTTATTTACTTGCTCAGAATTGCTTTGGCTACTTGGGGATCTTTTGCTGTTCCATATGAATGTTAGGATTGTTTTTCTATTTCTGTGAAGAATGTCATGGGTATTTTGATGGGGATTGCATTGAATCTGTAGATCGCTTTGGTAGTATGGACATTTCACAATGTTAATTCTTACATTCAAGAGCCTGGAATTTCTTTCCATCTTTTTGTGTCCTCTTTAATTTCTTTCAACAGTGATTCGTAGTTTTTGTTGTAGAGATCTTTTTCTTAGGCAAGAAAAAATTTGTAAATGTTTAACCTCTGGACCCTTCATGGGAGATAAGCAAGTTACATGTTTAAAGAATAGCATTCCAAATGACTGCAAGTGTCTTTCTTTAAAATAGATTAAATGTCATACAAATGGATATTGTGAAACCTTTACTACTGTGTAGTCTGTTCTACTGAAGTTACTCAGGCTTCAGAATTAGGCAGGTAAGGTTAATTGCTGCTCATTATTGTACAAATTGTACAAACAACTTAACCTATATTAACCTCAATTCCCTCATCTATAAAATGGGGATAAGAGTATTTTATAGTTTTCTATCAGAGTCTAACATATATTGAGTGACTAGCTCTGTCTAATTAGCATTGAGCCTTGGAGGGAGACTAATTTAATAAAAAGTTTGACATTATAGTCTTAAAATAATCACTTTATACCCTTATGGGATTATTCTAATAACAATGGATGTCAGGAAACTTATGGAACCTGACCAGGATGTTATGAAGAGACCAATGAGAAGGTTGGGGTCGACACAGAATAGTTAGGACAGTTATTGGAACAGATCTATTTCATTATAACATCCAATAAATTTAAATTTTTCTATCAACTGGTGACAAATACATGTTTATTTAATATATATCCTAAATAATAACTTCTCAAGATACTAAATATCCTAAAGAATAAGACTTTTGAAACATTAATCCAATCACACAGGAAAATACAAAGGGTGCCTAAGAAAAAAATATAAGCCATTCTTACAAAGGGTACCTTCTTAATACCTTTCAAGGATTTTTGCTATTAAAAGAGAGATGCTCAGTTTCGTTTTTTTTTTTTTTTTTACCTAGGGCATTCTATTAATGACTGGTGAACATTTCTCTATAGTCACCCCAATACAATACGAGTAACCAACAGGTACAGAAATTAGTTTCACTAAAAGGAAGAGAATCACATTGTGAGAAGGAAAATGGTACTATTGTGATCTTCATTTTCTATTGAATATAAGAACACAAATGATAATATCAAAAAAGTTTCTGCAGAGAGAATTCTTTGAAAACACTGTCTGCATTTGTTTAACAGCATTGTCAGCGCATTACATAGTGAGTTCTATGGAACACAGAAGCAAGTAAATGGCAATAACTTGTCCCACCATTTAAGACTCCCACTGTTATCAACTGCTACTCCTCCCTTTCCTACAAGCAGGAGGGGACATCCCAAGCAGTGATCCCACCAAAGATCACAATCCCAATAATATCCAGTCCACACACCCTATGTATATGTAACCTCTGAGGAATAAATACTCTATTGACCCCACAAATCAGGGATCTTCTACAAGAAAATCTAATGAAAAGAAAGTGTTGATTATTCTTTTAGTATTAAGCAGATAATGTCGGTCATCTGCTACAAAGAACACTAGATGGTGGGCTATGTCTTTTAGTCAAGGAGTTATTCTGAATGTATTTCAGATAATGCCATTTCTTATGGTTTAGTGGTTCAACTTAATCTCCTCTTTTTGAACTCAAAGAAAATGTTAATAATACTTTATTGTATACTTGAAATTTTGCTAAGAGAGCTGAAGTAGTCTCACCTCCACACACAAAAATCATAAATATGTGAGGAGTTAGTTTGATTGTGGTAATCATTTCACAATGTATACATATATCAAAACACCATGCTGTATACCTTAAATATATACAATTTGTATTTGTCAAATATAGCACAATAAAGCTGAAAAAACAAATAAATTGCTCCAACAGGCTGACAAAGAAAAGAAAATGTTAATTTAGATAACCATTTTGGTCAGTTTCACTGTCACTGGAAACAGACTTTAATTTAGTGCTTATAGTATACCTTTTCTTAAGGTAATTTCATGGACTCAACCGAATTCTTGATCTTTCCAGAAAAATATAAAGAGATTAGGTTTAGAAAAAATTTAGCTTCCTTGAAGATACTAAAGCTGGGATCAACCGATAGTCAACCAGAGTACTCAGAATTGATTTGGAAAAGGTAAAATCCCCATGGATAGACAATTGTGTTTAGCATCTAAGGATAGATGATTGGGAAACATTTGACACCACATGAGCTCAAGTCCTAAGAAATCTAGGTTTGTTAATGCAGGAAAAAATCAGACATCTGGTATCCATTACTAACTGAAGAGTTCTAGGGTGACATCTAGTATAAATAATGAAGAAAATAGATGCACATGAGTGAAGGAAATATCAATCCTTTGTAAAATACTATTTTAATACTATGTGCAATACATGGACTAGAATTCATTTACTCATATTTATCAATCCAAGAATTATTTGTTGCCTGCCTATAATATGCCTTACTCTGTGCTGCATTATAGAAATGCAAAGATACTTACCTTTGCACAGTTCCTGTACTTAGGAGTTTATAGATAGCAGTAATGAAGACTCCAATGTATATGATTATAGTGTATCATCTGTATATAGAAAAATAAGTGTGACGGGATGCTTGCATAGAAAAACCTCTAGAGTAAGTCATTTTGTGGGCTTTGATTCATCCATAAGAAGAGATTGTATCATATAATCTTTATCTTTTCTTTTCTTTCAGCTCTCAAAACTACATGGTTTTGTTATACATCTACAAATGAACTTTTAAAACCTTCTAAAAGGCCATTTTTAATGGTAAAAATTCTTTGTCCTGGTGTTTTAATCATAAAAAATACCTCTTTCCTTTTTTTTTTTTCCTTTTTGTCTTTTTTCGTGTCCGGCAGCGGATTGCAACCCTCAGTGTCGTGCCCGCACCGGACCGGAACCGGCAACGGGATCGCAACCCTCAGTGCTGCACCCGCACCTCGCTCAGCCAGTGAGCGGGAACGGGTCTGTATGTGGGATCCGAACCCTCGGCAGGAGCACCGCCGCACTCCCAAGAGGCGCACTGTAGCAGTGCGCCACTGGGCCGGCCCTACCTCTTTCCTTTTTTTTTTTTCCTTTTTGTCTTTTTTCGTGTTCGGCAGCGGATTGCAACCCTCAGTGTCGTGCCCGCCCCGGACCGGAACCGGCAACGGGATCGCAACCCTCAGTGCTGCACCCGCACCTCGCTCAGCCAGTGAGCGGGAACGGGTCTGTATGTGGGATCCGAACCCTCGGCAGGAGCACCGCCGCACTCCCAAGAGGCGCACTGTAGCAGTGCGCCACTGGGCCGGCCCTACCTCTTTCCTTTTCAATGTCAGAAATATAACACTTTACAAAGTATCCTTTTATATTTTGTTATGAAGTCTAATACTTGTACTATTATCATTTTTAATTTTTTAAAAATTATTTAATTTGTTTTATTTTTTAATTTTGTTATACAGTTGATGCTTGTATTATTATTATTTTAAAAAGTGATCTTCCAGTTTTAAAATTAAAGATGAGGAAGGTATAGAAATCCTTGATCTGCCACAATTAATCTGGCTTTCTCGGGGGGCGGGTGGGGGGCAAGTCTACATTAGAGAGTTATTTTATTTTATTTTATTTTATTTCAATTCAGATTACATCTACTCTGGGCAGTATATTAGGCTTTGTTGTACAGTAATGAACAACAAGATAACTATTTTTTAAAAATAATGATTTCTGTATACCTACATGGATATTAAATTATCCTAAAAGATTATATGCACTAGAGAGATTTTTGACTTTAGGGTGAATCACTGCACATAGGCACATATGTAGATGGGAAAGTAGTATAACACCACAACACATCTATTGAGAACCTACTGTGTGCCAGGTAACTCTCCTACTATGGATCCTCAGACCAACCAACCACATAAATGAACTGCCAAAAGTGCTGAAACATTCCATTCCAGGTTTTTCAGCTGCCTCCAGAATTTATCCAAATTGACAATTTGCCTGTTCTGTCCGGCTGCCCTTTGCCCTCATCTGTCTAGTTCTCAGATTCCCATTTGGCACTCCATCCTGGCTTCTAATGCTTGGCTGAAGATCCCTAGTTGCTTGTAGACAAAATTTTCTGGTTGTTTCCCCTCAGAAATGATTCTCGTATTTGCTCTTGAGACCCAAGTATTGCAAGTCGTGGATAAAAGACACGACCGACATCTGCTCTTGCTCCAGAATACACAGATCACCAGAGCCAGCCCTCAGAAGAAGCTAGACACCAGACATATTTGAATCACTTTTATTCCAGTGCATACAAGATTTCATGACTTGGGTACCTGTCATCTTCTTAGCAGCCATTCTCCTACTGGGCACCATGAGATCTATGTGAAGCACTACTTGTCACCCCCTTAAATACTTCACGTGCTCTTATATTTCTGAGGCTTGGTATGCTGGAATGTTTTCTACACCCTCTGGTTCTATGGATTCCTACAAGTCCTTCAAAATCAACTCATGTCATTTCCTCTTGGAAGCATTCTGACATCCCATGCCAAGTGAGATGACCCTCATCTGTGACCCCACATTATTTAATTCACTCTTCAGTAATTGTTTCACTTTTTCAACTGTTTTCCAAATACACTAAAAGTTCCAGAGTCTTAGGCAGCATCTTATTTGTCTCTGAATCATTGACACCCAGGACACAACTTGAAGTTGGGCATGCTTCTTAAGTGTGGATTGAGTGTGTGAATACATTTGTAACAATATCTGCCTAACTGTTAAATGTCATATTCTTAGAACTGTTCATGGGTCACTGTCAGGTTTAGAAATAGTTTTATATTTTCCATTTATAATTACATCATATTCTCCTGCTGCTGCTTGCTTTTCTCAGATTTTTGTTAGGAATAAATACTTATTTGATTTTTTTCCCTGTAGTGCTTGGGGATGTTTCTTTTTCATATGTATTTGTCTTGGCATTCGTCTCTTCTGATGGGAGACCAGCATTCATTCAGTCAACACATTTTTACACATGGGAAGTATTGTGCAAAGCACCCTAAGCACTGCATTTTAATTGTTTAATTCCCCATATACCTTCTTTCTATCACCTCACCTCCTCATTTCTTCCATTGTAGTCCTTCAAATTCAACATAATCCTTTATTGCTGGAGATTCATAGCTTACTCTTGAAATCAGTCATCTTTATATTAACTTGAGGTTTCTCAAGTTTGTTCAGGTGGCAAAATTCTTGGAAGAATGATGCATGCAGATTTATTGAACTCTCATTTAAAGAAGCAATTTTACTAACAGAAAATATGGCTATATTATATGGATACAATATAAAAACACAACACCAAATGCACATATCCTTGGAAAAGAACCAAGTTGGTGAACTAAACATAAGTAGTAATGTTATTTATTGTTTATTTCTATTTGTTGTGGAAAATGAATAGAAATATTCCACAATAAAAAAAAAATAATCCTACATGAAGACTTGGTTCTTCTGGCAAGTCAGAATTTCTCTCTGGATAAAAGTTAGCTTGTATATTTCGGAGTGCATAATTATGTTATGTCTTGTAAAGTGGTTTCCAAACTGTTTCTGTAGAACTCACGTATTTCTCTGCTAAGTTGAATAGCAGCAAAATAAATTTATTTCTAATTTGCAGGTAAAATTAATGAATATCAGTTAGTCTATTTTGTGTTTTTATCTCACGTTTTTTCTTTACTCTAATTTTTTCTATGCCACCTGCTGGTAGA
The DNA here is from genome assembly GCF_000696425.1 of Galeopterus variegatus. Classification (NCBI taxonomy): domain Eukaryota; kingdom Metazoa; phylum Chordata; class Mammalia; order Dermoptera; family Cynocephalidae; genus Galeopterus; species Galeopterus variegatus. The sequence goes on along the minus strand of NW_007728682.1, from coordinate 193,014 downwards.
TGACAAAATTAATTTACAAATAGTGAATAGGTGTTAATGCAAATCCCCTATAACAATGATAATAATCACCCTTAGTCATGGGTTCTACAATGTACCAAGTATTATGTTAAGAACTTTACATATACTATATAATTTAGTTCTCCCCCAAACACTAGAGGATATTATTTCCATTTTACAGATGAGGAAACTGAAGATATAGAGGATAAATAACTTACATAATGTCTCTTAAAGTTTCTGCTTCCCCTTCACTGTTCTCTTGCCCTAGCTTTTCAGTTATCCTCTGATAAGAGTACTGGAGTAAACAGAGGATGGTATTCTCATTAAAAATCCTCGTGATGTTTGTGTGATAGAGATTCACCCAGAAGTTGTTAGGCTTTTTGTTCTACTGTGTTTCCAGTTTTGGTGGAGAGTAGATCATCCTTTTCATCCATTTGGTTTTTGCAACAAATAAATTGAACTCAATTACCTCTAACAATGATCTGTTGCAACGAGGATTCAATGGAGTTGGCAAGATTTCTCAGTTAATTCTCAGTTTAGCTGCCTTCTTTCAACTTTTATATCCATGACTGGTGGGATAATAAATTGATTGGTTTTGTTCTAACACAAGAGGCTTGAGTGAAAAGCAGGTGCAGTGAAGAATATATTAATTGGGACACAATTCACAGAATATTATATTTCCTCCCTTACAGAGAGAAATAGAGTTCTCTGAATTTATAGCCACCGGGGAGTTTATTGACACATGAAATTCTGAACATCATTTAGATAAGCCATTGACTTTTGTCCAGATGCTTCACATAATTTGAAATGCTTTCTGGCACATCAGGGTCTAGAAATCAATGAATGGGTTGTGCTTATCAACATAGACCATTCTTCATCTGTGACAGAGTATGGGAAATAGATTTGTGTTAATTTTTAATAAGATTCACAGATAACATCCCTTCAGGGTACAGAAAAGAATAAAGCTGTGCAGCGTTCACTCTGATACATTAGAAGCCCACATCAAATATACATCAAAATGCATATCAAAGCACTCACAGGTATAGCCAAATGGCCATACACGAGAGCATCAGTTTGCTTAAAATGTGTCTCGGGGTGGATGCACCCACCACACACAGCTCACCATGTTTGGCTCTCCATTAAAATTCATCTGGCATGGCCCCTTTGGTGACTGTACCTCCACAGCCCTGCTCTCCACTTTCCCAGCATGACTGGGAAGGTCACCGTCATGATCAAATACTCCTACCCCTCCTCCATTCTGTGATGCATCAGGATTTAGAGCACCCTTAATGGCTTCAAGACAGGCTCATGTCCTTTTCCAAAAGGTATTTATGAGAAATAGGCACTAACAGTGTGATGGAAAGGTATAGCACAGAGAAACGTTGCTAAAGCACTAGTGTTAAGGAACAAAATCATACTTGCCTGATGGTGTTGAAAGTTGTGGACCTCTCAAGCCTTTTGATACAGTGACATCTTGAAACTCTTCTTACTTTTATGACAGGTAGAGTCTCCCATATCTGTTTTTCTCTCTTTAATACTGATGCTCTTCAGACTTCAATATCTAGCCCATTGCTCTTTCTCTTCACATACTGCTAGTGGGTTATCTGATTCATTTTGATGTCTCTATCTTCCAATTATAAACTTTTGCCTCCAGTTCTAACCTCCACCCTGTGACTCAGACTTATAAATCTAAACATAGGCTGGACACCTGCATTTGACAGTACCTCAAAGCCAGTATATAAAAAATAGGACCCATTATCTCACACCCTCGACTCCGATTCTCCCAGTTGGTGGCCCAATCTTCTCCAGGAATATGGAAGTCGTTGTTGACCTTTATCTCTCCTACATATCCCTCCTTCACCAAGTTGTACCAATTTTATCTTCTAAATGTTTCTAGAATGCACTCCCTTCCTATTCTTCTCCATGCCTCCTTCTACTGACCAAGTTGAGGCTCTCATCATTTGTTTATATCCAATTTTAGTAGCTTCCTGTTTTGATCCCAACCCCTTAATCAATTCTCTACTCAACGACCAAAGTGGTTTCTCCACAGTACTGTATATATATCACTCCAATTCTTAATACATTTAGAGTCTCCCCATTAACTATGAGATGATGTGCAAGTTCCTTAGGGTAGCATATACATACTTTTAGGTCCTGACACAGTTGACCTCTTAATCTCACTCTCAACCTTACATTCTATGCTCTAATAAACATACATCTTATTTCCTTAGCATTTTGTGGCTTCATCTACTTTGATTAAAGAGGGACACCTTTCTTTCTGTTCTCAGCTAACTTACTTGCCCTTCAAGGTGTCATTTCTTCTGGGAGTTGCACATTAACCCAAAGTTTGAGAAAGTGCTCCTCTGTGCTCATAAAATACTTAATGTATGTCTATGTCATCCTTATTACTTATATTATTATGTTTTTTCCTTTTTTGTCTTTTTTACTGACCGGTAACGGGATCGCAACCCTCGGTGTCGCACCCATACCGGGGACCGGCAACGGGATCGCAACCCTTGGTGTTGCACCTGCACCGTGCTCAGCCAGTGAGCGGGAACCGGTCTCCACATGGGATCCGAACCCTCGGCAGGAGCGCTGCTGCGCTCCCAAGCAGTGCACTCTCCAGTGTGCCACCGGGCCGGCCCTACTTATATTATTATATACCATCTTATCCACTAAAATAAGTTCTTTGGGACCTTCTTCCCCATTTTATTCTTTTATTTTATCCTTCTGTCCCTAGTGCCTAGAATAGTATCTGACATGTAGTAAGTGCTCAGTAAATCTGAACTAAGAGGTGTTTTAATCATCCCTGTAAATACTGGGAGCATGACTTAAATTTTGAGATCCTTCATAATCACACCTTATTATTCAATTTGAAAACTGTTTATTAAATTCATTGCTGATGCTTGCAGGGTAAGGATATAGGAGGAGAGTAAGATACTGTTCTTAATCTCAAGGAATTTACCAATGTAATAAGAGAAGTAAAATTTTTATATTCATTATTTAATTATATGTATTAAATGTTTCATAAAATAGGAACATATACTTTGTACATTTATATGCATTAGTATTACATAAAATATTCATTCAGAAGATATTTCTGACGACCTATGATGTACCAGGCATTACAACAGGTATTGATAATTTGACAACTAATACATGATCCTTGCCCCAAGGAGTTTATAGTGTAGTTGGGGAGTAAAGTGAGTAGGAATCAGGAATTTACACTGCAGTGTGATGAGTTATTAATGTGCCAGGCACTGTGCTGGGCACCAGGAATAGACAGGAATGAGAGAGTACACCTTTCTTTGAGGAGCTCATAGAGTAATGTTGCAATGTACAGTGCACACAGTTTTGGCCAAAAGAACCAGGAAAGGGAGAGACGAGTGTGAGGATATGGAACTGAGTTTGACACTGAGGGATAAGTTAAATGGGACTATGATTTAATACCTCAGATAAAATCAATAATTGCTCAGAATAGACAGGATATAATTGTAACAGTGAAGTTTCTCAATTGAAATGTATCTATGAAAATCATGCATAATATTAAGAGGATAGTTGGAACAATATAAAAAAATCAGTTATTCATAAACACTGTGACCTGTCCCTTGAGAATTATACTGGAATTTGTCCTATTTACCTGAGTTTCAGTAAAAGAATACCTTTACAATCCTCTTCAATGATAATTCTGGGGTAGGATGAGAGGAGAAAGAGAATCCCCAACACATCGATGACAGTGTATCAGAATTCACTTGTGTTTCTACTTCTAGTTAGATTTTTACTGGGCTGTATTTTTCAAAAACTTGGTAAAATTTTACAGCAGAAAAATTTCAAAGTACCATAGAGCATTAGGTCATTTTAGGAACCTTCCCTGTAATCAAGGAAAATAGCATTTTAATTTATATGAAACCAACAAAACAACAACTGGATCTCCAGTTTCAAGAATTTCAAATATTGGGCCAAAAAGAGCCAATTCGAATATCAAAATGGAAAATGGTCCTTTTACTTATTTAGTAAGTTTATTTAACCAAAACTCAGTAGAAAACTTTCAGCAGAAGTCTTCCTCAAGCAATGAATGACATAATGGTGAGCAAATGCTTGTTTGTGAAGGATTCCCAAATGACCTTCAAATTACTTTATTATGTACATCAGATCATAATATTGTGAGCAATTACTGATTTTATCTGATGTCTTAAATCATAGTCCCCCTTAACCTATCCCTCAATGTCAAACTCAGTTCCCAAATGCTGCATGGAGACTTTATTATGCACATCAGATCAAAATGGTCAGATACAATAACCTTGAGAGCAAAGCTAATACCACTTTTGATGTAGGAGGATTATGTTGCTTTGAAAAGTCCTTCTCTTCTGAGAGTAGGGTGACATTTTTGTTGATCCATGTCTTCTTGCTTATTTGAGCACCCAATGACAAGTGGCACATGTATTTATGAAATAGTTGACCAAGGTAAATGGTGTGTTAGTGGTGGTAGAACAGACAAAACAAACTGGCCAGGAAAGACATTGAGTAGAAGGCATCGTGAATCATGTTCTGATCCACCAAAAGAGAGAACACATCTGGTACGTTTTATAGGTGTGGAATTTCACTCTATCTTTTTTTTAAAAAAAAATAAGGCAGAAATGCCAAAGTTATCAAGAAAATACAGTTTATTTTTAAACTTATTCATCCCCCAAATGAATTCTTCACAGTTATCCAATCTAGATTTTGAAAAGACTTTTGGCCTCTTTCAACCAAGCAGGCATAACTATGATGGTAATTATAACTAATTTTAGGAGCCATTTCAGGGTCTATTAAATAAGTAAAAGGCAATGACTAACTAGATTCACTTTCATAGTCTGTTATATGTATTTAAAGAGCTCTTGAGGACAACTCAAGAAAAAAAATCAGCTTCTTGACACTGAGTAAACTGCACCTGATTTCATGCTGGTGCTTATGTAACAATGCTCTGCTGATAACATGAGCCAGTGGTAAACCATGGTGATCTCACCGAGTTGCATCTCATATCTTACATTTTTGTAGAACAGCATATGGATAAAAGAAGAGAAATACCCTATTTTCCTGTGATAATAGGAATTTTTTAGTAAAAGTTGTAATCACTGATGTCATGATTATCATTTCTAGCAAGTAAGAATGGCTGTTGTGGCAGTACATATAATGCTGCTGCTTCAAGTGCTTCAAAATGAAGAACTGTATAATAAAGAGGGCAAAGATAGTGCTCTCATTCTGGCACAATGATGGGTTAAACCAACTTCTCCTTAAGCCTTGTATTAGAAAATGCCTGGAAGTGATGAATAAATTATGACAGCTAAATTTAAAATATAGCCAAATTCACAATAAAGAAAGGAATAGCCCCAAGTGACAAAAATCAACAGGGAAATGGAAGTCAGGATACTAAGCACACAAATTGACACAGAGGCAGGGAGAAGAGGAAAAGAATAGTGGTGGATGTGGTGGTACAGAGTAGGGGAAAATTAAGGAAGTTACCATATTTTATAATAGCTAGGGCTTTGGGTTTAATTGTCAACAGAGACAGATAATAATCTTTAAATAAGAGGGGGAAAATGAGAGACCTTTACATATGAGGGTACTTCAAAATGTTTGTGGAAAATAGAATTGAAAGATAATGTGCATCTTTCCATGAACATTTTGATGACCCCTCATATACTAGGAACCATGAAAGGAATGCCATAAATAGGAAGAATAAAAATTCTGAGTTATATTTCTGGTTTGGCCAGGATGCTACTGGACCAATGCTCTCACCGATAGTAACCTTAAATGCTGAACCAAAATTGAACCTAAGGAACTGGAGAGAACATAAAAGTCGGTAGAGTATACAAGAGAGGTGACATTTTAAAAGGAGTGGCACAGGTTGATTATTCATTCCTGTGGCACTTAGTCAGAGATCGTGCCAGAGTTAGCTTCGTGCAGGGCAGCTAGAACTCCATTTAAAAACCTGAAGTTCTTCTGAAACAAAGAGCTAGGGGATGGAGTTTGAGGCAACTTCTGCTGCTGCGAATCAAGAAAGAACCCCATAAAAGGGAAAGCAAGAAAGAAGGAGCATCAAATAATGTGTATAAATTCTTCTCCCAAATATGACTAAGCACCAAACCAGATGGGTGGGAACAGACTCCAGCTAAGGAGAATGGACCTCTCTAATTCAGTGTAAGAAACTGCAAAAGGCCCATGCTGATCACTGAGCTATACATGCATTGGACAGGCCCAAAACAGCATAGCAAAACCTTTCCGATCTGAACTACAGTTTAAATCACTCCCTATAAGAGGCAAACAATTGAGCAGGGCATGCATGGGACAAATCCAAAGCAACTTAGCAAAGAATTCAAAACTGAACTGACATTGGAACTGCTAGTGCCAGAAGACAAGGCAGAACTTGTAGTCTTAACTGAACCTAACATTAACCTTACAATCCTCAGAAGATTTAAGCAGGATCCAGAGGTTTGAGTATAACACTAAAAATGTATAGAATAAAATCTGAAATTATTCAATATACAAAGAACCAAAAAAGTGACCAATTCTCAAGTTAAAAAATGTAACTAATAGATCAAACCCCATAATGACTCAAATGCTAAAATTGCCACACATAGACTTCAAAGTAGCTTCATTTTCCATGAAGTAAAGTTAAACACGCTAGAAATGAATAAGAAGTATAATAGAAACTATAAAAAGGAATCAAATAAAAACAAATAAAAGTTTTAGAATTTAAAAACTCAACATTTTTAATAATTCATTGGATGGGCTCAATAGCAGAATTGAGATGACAAAAGAGTTAGTGAACTTAAAAATAAAATAGGTATATCCAACATGAAGAACAGGTAAAAATAGATGAAGAAACAGCAGAACCTCCAGGGAATGTGGGTCAATTTCAAAAGGACTGACATTCATATACCAGAGTCCCTGAATAGGAGGAGAAAGAGATTGGTGCATAAATGGTATATTAAGAACTTAAAGCTGAAACTTCCCCAAATTTGGTCAAAACTATAAAGTTATAGACTCAAGAAGCTCATCACCCCAAACAGTTGATAAACTCAAAGAAAACTATCCCAACACACATCGCAATCAAACTGCTGAAAATAAAAAAGTCAATAAAAAACTTAAAAGCAAATAGGAAATAAAGACATATTACATGGAAGACAACAACAATTTGAGTAACTGTATCTTTCTCATCAGAAACTATGGAAGCCAGAAAACAGTAGAACATCTTTAAAGTGCTGAAAAACAGAACTGCCAACAGAATTCTGCATGTAGCAAAAATTTTCTTTACCAATGGAGACATAAAAAACATTCTCAGATGAAGAATTAATGCCAAGAGAATTGATTGCCAGACTAAAAGAAATAAGAAAAGAAGTTTTTTGGTGTAAAGGAAAATGATGTCAGAGATAAATATGGAATATTAAGAATGAAGGATGAATAAAATAAATATATTGGATAAATATAAAGGACTGTTTGGGGTTCTTTTAATCACAAAAGATCTTCAAAATATGCATGGCTATTGAAAGCAAAAATTATCACATTGCCTGATAGGTTTTCAATGTATGTAGATGTAATACATTTGAGGATTATAACAGAAGGGACAGACTCAAGGAAACCATATGATTGTAAGTCATTTCCATTCTACTTAAAGTAGCAAAATAATAACTCTCAGTAGACTGTGAATAAGAGATAAGTATATTTCACTCTCTAGAGCAACCCTAAAGAAATGATGCAAGGAGATAGAGTCAAAAAGCCAATAAATAAATTTAAATGGAATACTAAGAAAGCATTTCAATAATCCAAAAGAAGAAAGAGAGTGAGGCACAAATGCTACATAAAAAGATGAGACATAAAAAGAGAAAACAAATAATAAAATGGTAGTGCTAAATTTGATCATATCAATAATTTCACTAAATGTAAATGGTCTCATTTCCAATGAAACCAGTCAAAACATAGAGATTGTCAGATTGTATTTTTTTTTAATTTAAAAAGATTGGACTATATGCTGTCTATGAGAAACCCACATTAATAATAAAGACACAGATTGGGCAAAGGACAGATTATGTAAATGCTAATGAAAAAGAGCTGGACTAGCTATATTAGTATCAGCAAAGTTGATTTCAGAATAAGAAATATCTCAAGGGATAAGAAGAACATTAAATAATAATAAAAGGGTCAATTTACCAAAATATAACAGTTCTATATGCTCCTAACAAGAGATCTTTACAATACCTAAAGCAAAAATTAATTTGAACTAAGAAGAGAAACAGAGAGACCTACATATATATTCAGAAAATGCTATGCTCATGCCTCAGTAATCAATGAACAGGTAGATAAAAATAATAGTTATCATCATCAGTAAGGATACAGAAGACCTGAACAACACCAAGAACCAACGTGGTTTAATTCATTTTTCTAGAACACTCCATACAACATAGAATACGCATTTTTTTCTAGTTTACATAGAACATTCTGAAGGATGGACTATATTCTATGTATAAAACGGTCTTTAAAATATTTAAAATATGGGCTGGCCCGGTGGCGCACTGCTACAGTGCGCCGCTTGAGAGTGCGGCGACGCTCCCGCCGAGGGTTCGGATCCCACATACAGACTGGCCGCTCACTGGCTGAGCGAGGTGCGGGGGCAACACCGAGGGTTGCGATCCCGTTGCCGGTCCCGGTCCGGTACGGGGGCGACACTGAGAGTTGCAATCCGTTGCTGGTCACGAAAAAAAAAAAAAAAAAATTAAAATAATTGAAATTATAGAATATACTCTCAAACCATATTGGAATTAAATTAGAAAATGATAACAGAAAGTTATCTGAAAATTTCTCAGATATGAGGGGTCTTCAAAATATTCATGGAAAGATTTGCAGTATCTTTAATTCTATTTTTCCATGAGTTTTTTGAAATGCCCTTGTATTTGAAAATTAAAATACTTCTGAATAACCTGTGAGTTAAAGAGAAAATTAGTGGACTAAAATTTACAAAACTATGCTATATATCCTAACTGAATCATTGTGCTGTATATGCATGTATTGAAACAACGCACTGTACTCCCCAAAATATGTAAAAATAAATGTTAAAGTAAAAAAAAATTTAATAAAATTCTAAAAACAATTTTGAAATTGAATTGAATAGAAATTCAAATAAGTTGGTGAGAAGCAAATAAAGAAGTGATTATATGGAAGTTTAAAGCCTTACATGCTTATATTTTTAAAATTCGTAAATCAAAGTTCTAGGCTTCTACCTTAAGAAACTAGAAAAAAGGAGTAAATTAAATCCAAAGCAAATAAAAGAAGATATAATAAAGACAAAAGCTTAAATCTTTTAAATTAAAATAAACAGAGAAAAAACAATGAAACCCAAATCCTGTTATATGAAAAAGATCAACAAAATTGAAAAGCCTCTATCCAGACTAATTAATAAATATTATTATATTAAAATTAAAAACTATTAATCAAAATACATCATAAAAATAAAAAGATAAATCATACAATGACAGAAGATTTTTGCAATAAACAGCAGTCAAAGACTTAGCATCTAAGTTCTAGAATATATGGAGAACTTCTAAAATTAATTAGAAAAAGGCAAACAATCCAAACCGGAAATAGACAGAAGGTACAAAAAGGATATTCACAGAATAGAAACACAAATGGCCATTAAACATTTATAAACATGTTCTTTATTACTATCCAAGAAAAGACATTTTTAAAATGAGATACCATTTCATATGCATCGACTTGGCAAAATTATTAGTAAGACTAACATGTACATGTGGGTGAAGCTATAGGAAAATTGGTACTCTAATTAATGTGGCTGTTGGGAATGCAAATTGGTACTGACACTACATAGAACAATTTAGCCATTTGAAATTAAGGTAAAGATGATTATAGACTATGAGGAAATAATTTAACTTTTATGTATGTACCTTAGAGAAACTATGGTAAATATGCTTGAAAAACATGGGTAAGGATGTCTTAAAATCAAAAACACTGTTTGAAATGTCAGGTACGAGAGGGCAGGAGAGAAACAATACAACTTTATAGGAAATAATGCCAGTTAGTAAATTTTAAAATGAAAAATTACTGTATATTGTTTATGGATATCTATAATAAAGTTTAAAGACATGATAAGAAATGATAAACTACAGACATAATAGTTATTACATTTAAGGAGGAAGACAACAGGGGTTAGAGTGTAGCTATATCATGAAAGTGTAGCTGTCCTAATAAGGTTTGCTTTTTTGTTTGTTTTTAAATAAAGAGAACAGAAGCAAAGAAAAAATAAATTTTTAAAAAGAAAGAAAATGCCACAATTACAACTCCTACTTATACAATTCATTTACAGTCCGTTTTACTCAGTGGTATTTTTGTAATTATTTTAGTGTTAGTCAACAAAGACTCCTCCACTCCCTGCTTTTAACCATCATTCTTAAAATAGGCAGGAGCTTGATTGGAACATACACATTTAGGTTATTCTTAATTTGCTAGGCATTAAGGAATGACTCAGGATCTCTGACGTCCCATACCCGATGCCTGGTTTTGACAGTTTAGAATTTCTTTTAGTGGGGTGATGGCTTCGCCAGTGCTAGATTAGAACTGTCATGATGGAAATACCATACCCTTCATTCCTCTGTGTTTATTTTCAAATGTTTTAGACAGTAAGTGAGTGTTATTTGAATGCCTTTCTTTGCTCTCCTAAAGCAGCTCACATTAATTAAGGAAAAGCTCTGAAAAATATGTCAACAATAGAATGCTATAATGCAATGCTATACACTTAAAAAGATGATTGTAAACAATCTTAAATGACATAAAAATATGTTCCCACAATACTGTTAGGTAAAGAAATAGTTTCCAAATCCACAGTATAATCTCAGTGATATAAAAATAATGTTAAAATTAACAATAATTAGGGCCGCCCTGGTGGCGCACTGCTACAGTGCGCTGCTTGGGAAGCGCGGCGGCGCTCCCGCCAAGGGTTCGGATCCCACATACAGACCGGCCGCTCACTGGCTGAGCGAGGTGCAGGAGCAAGGCCGAGGGTTGTGATCCCGTTGCCGGTCCCGGTCCGGTACGGGCGCGACACTGAGGGTTGCGATCTGTTGCCAGTCACGAAAAAAGACAAAAAGGAAAAAAAAAAAAACAATAATTATATGTACGTGCATGCAAAGACACATATATCTCTAGGGTAAGGATAGAGGGAAACTAGGTATACCAAAACATTAACTCGGCTTATCACCAGTTGTCAGAATTCATGAGCATATTTTATCTTATTTTTCTCTATTGTATTTTGACAGTAGACATGATATTAATCTAAATAACTTTTATAATTTAGAATGTTCAACTTCAGACTGAAGAGAATTAATTTAGATGAACAACAACTTCACAAATATGCCTGTGTTTGCCAGTTCCTAGAAGTAGTGAGGTAAAGTTGGACTGCTATACATTATGTTTATGGCTGATTCAAAAATAGTTAAACTCAGTTTCATTTCCAATTTTCTAACTAAATTTGGTTTTCAAAGGAGTACATTTTCCAGTCTCTGCGATCATCACTTTTGGCACAGACCTAATATAAAATATGATTTTAATTTATGTTCTGAAGTCAAAATTGAGGCTAGATTGCTTACTTTCTTTCCTAAAGTAGAGAACTTTTAACATTAGAGGTTTCAGATGATTCCTTTGCAAGAGGGATGGTTTAAATTTTCTCTCCATTTGTGTTAACAGCAAAATAGTATTTTAGTGGGCACCTGTCACATGGAATTGAATTTTTTTAAGAAGAGGTTTTCTTTAAAAAAAAAATGAAGCTACCTTCTATTCCCTTCCAAAATAATGAAAATCAAAATTATTTTCTTAAGCTATTCTAAGAAACAGGGAATTTGTGAAAGCATTATTTTTCAGCATTTGGACAATACCTAACACAAATATTCCAAAGTCATTTGCTAAGCAGGAGGCTGAGAACACAAAAATGCTTGCTAGCATATTTTTCTCATTCTTTTCCTGCTTTGATTTCTCATCCATAATGTATTGAATTGACTTTTTGTAGTTTAGCATAAGGGCAGCTCACAAATTCTCTAAGTTTCTTAATATAAATAAAGTATCAAAATATGCACTCACACTTCTAAATTAATAAAGTGTATGTTTTACACCAAAAACATGGAATAAAAAGCGTAATTCTGAGTTGGTATGTCAATTGGCCTTGGGTAGTTACAATCTGCGAGTCTCGTTAATAGCTTTGTTATTCTTGCAGTTCTGTTATTGTAATTGGAAATGGGTGAGACTTGAATTAATGGATCTCTGGTAGAGAAATATTCATTTAGTCTAATCTGGCATTTTGTCAACTGGATTTCTTTTTACATATTTTAAGTATTTACAGGTATGCTGGAAATTATTTCTGATGCAGTGTGGTTTTTTCCAGGTTGGTTAAGGTATCACGATTGGTTATGGAATCACGAGGACCTTTGCCGTGGTTGTTCCCGCTGCCTGGAAAGTTCTTTAACCAAGTATCACTTTGATAACTCCTTCACCAACTTCAAGTCTCTGCTCAAGGCTCACTTTCTCCACATTGCTCAACTTAAAGACCCTATTTAATTCTGCAAATTCCTTGCACTTGTACTCCCTACCCCCACTCCACTCCCCTAATTCTCTTTATTTACTTTTCCTCTTCCCATAACAGTTATCAACTTCCACCATACTATATAATTTACTTATTTCTTATATTTACTGCTAAATTTATATCTATTCCACTAAGAATGTAAGCTCCATGAGGGCAGGAATCTTTACCTACTTTGTTCAATAATATATCCCAAGTGCTTAAAACACTTCCTGGCTCATCCTAGTTTCTCAATATATATTTGTTTAATTATTTGAAATCAAATGGCATATCAACGAAATGTCAGCAGTTTATTCCACTTTTTTCGGAATGTATGTGACATAGCATATCCTATTGTAATTTGACTTCAAATTATATTTCCCAGCACACTTGTTTTCTGATAAATGAATCAAAATTATAGCCATAGACAGATGACTGCTTTGTTGTTTAGGTATATTAGCAGTCCTGTTATAATCAGAGGACACTTTTAGTAAGATTTCCTCTAACACTCCTTAACATGTTGTAGAGGTACAGGTGGTTAACGAAGAAATATTTTATTCTGAAAATGCTTCTCAACCAAAACTATATGCTAATAAAACATCCCCTTCTCTATTGTAGACATACAGCTGCAAGAAAGAGGGAAAGAAGAAAGTATAAGAGAGAAGCATTGAACTATGACTTTTAGTTCAAAGGGTGAGCAGTCAGTGAGAGAGGCATGAAGATCTGTATTTGGGAGATGTTCTTTTAAATCATCTCATAGTCATGTGAGAAAATAATGTAACCGAAATGGAGCAGGATTAAATGATCTAATCAACCCATAGCTAAATTCCCAGGATATTCTCAGTGTCCCAAGGCTACCGGGTGAAATGGCCTCATTCAAGGAAGTCCGAAAGAATGGCCAGGCATTGTAGCAAATGTATTTGAATGCCCCCAGCAGCTATTCTAAGCCATAATACAGGGCTGTCACATCTGTGTGCTGCTCAGGATAATGGATGGTATAAGTGTAGGCTGATTAGTGTCTTGGGATGGACATAGAGCTAATGCAGGAGAGTCAGCAGTTTGCAAATAAATCTGTTACCGACATCTTGGATGAATCTGACCTTTGCAGTGCCGGAGTAGATGGCAGTACAGTGTACTGGTACTAAAAGCTAGTTCTAGGGAAAGTTTGTGCTTCATTTTGAATAAAATTTTAATGATGACACTATGGGTACCAATAGCCTTTCTGCCTTTGATATCTTGTATTTTACTAGAACACCATAATTCCCATATGTATAGAAAAATATGTCTGCCTTGTTTGGGCTACCTAATTTTCCCTTCTTGGAATACATATTGCTGTCTTTGTGTGTGTGTATCAAATGCTTCAAATAAATAAATCTTAACAAAGCTTGAGCTATATTGAGTTACAAAATATAATAGTGATTGTCTATCTTGAAGTCTGTTTCTTGGGATAAAAACACTATATTTTCCATTTAAGTCTTTATTTTTATTTATTATTCTTTTTTTTGGAACTTTCTTAACTTTTTTATTTTTTATTTTAACTTCTCAATAGACATTGTAGTTGATTTTCATGAGGAATGGGTAGGTCTTTTTTTAAAAAATCCCATTACTGGGCATATATCCAAAGTAACGGAAATCATCATGTCAAAGGGATACCTGCACTACCATGTTTATTGCAGCTCTATTCACAATAGCCATTTGTTTTACAGTAAGTCCTATCGTTAAGCAGAAAAGCAATACAACACAGTTAAAAAAAGCAGTATAACACAGTTAATAACAGCATAGTGCTAGAGGTCACCAGACCTGAGTTCAAGGCCCAGCTTTATCACTTACCAGCTGGATGACTGTGGGCAAACTACTAGACTCACTGAGCTTTTCCTTCACAAAAGGAAAATATTTCACAGAGTTCTTGTGCAAGTTCAATGTGATAATGCACGTTTTGTGAATTTTAGTGCTTTCTCTCCCTTATTCTTAGAGCCCCTTGCTATTTCACTGTTTTCTTCACTGTATACTTATGCAGTAGAATAGATTGTTCTTCCTTGTTATGGTTGGAAAAGTACTAAAACAAATTAATGGTGAATTTATGAACCTGCACATATCTTTGCCTGTGAGTTTCCAGTTCCTTTTCATTCTGAGCCATTCCACTCTGAATACGCATAATTCATATTAATTCTTTACTTTGTAAAAGTAAATTATTATTTTTTTCATAAAAAATATGTCTCAGACAAAAGAAAATAGAAAAAATTAAAAATAAAAATAAAATAAAGAAAATAGACTTCAGGATTGATAAAGTAACTCTGTAAAGGATGGGGAAAGGCAAGCACATTACAAATCTTAATGAGGTGTTGGTCACTGTTACCTATTGTTCCCATACACGTTAAAAAGTTCCTTGAATCCATTTTGCTGTTTCATGTTTCTTCCACTGGCTCACACAATTCCATGGCCTTTCTCTCCATATAGAGCAGTTAGTACCTACTTATCCAGCCAGACTCAGCTCATTTCCTGTTCTGCACTAATCGTTTCTTGCCTGCTACCCATCCCCACCTCTGCCCCCATCCTCCATAGAAGAAATCATTTCTTCTGTTCTGCTCTATTCTACCTTAAATATCTGTTATGGTTTGAATGTTTGTCCTTTCCAAAGTTCACGTTGAAACATAATCCTCATTGTAACAGTATTAAGAGGGTAGGGAATCTGACGATGGTATTTGAAAGGTGGGGTCTGTAAGAAGTGATTGGGTTATGAAGCCTCTGCCCTCATGAATGGATTAATCCATTCATGAATTAATAGATTTAATGGGTTAACAAATTAATGTGTTATCATGAGAATGCGACTGGTAGCTTTATAAAAAGAGGAAGAGAGACCTGAACCAGCACACTCAGCTCCTTCTCCATGTGATGCCCTATCCTGCTTTGGAACTCTGCACAAATTCTGCAACAGCAAGAAGGCCCTCACCAGATATGTCCCCTTGACCTTGGACTTCTCCAGCCTCCAGAACTGCAAGATATAAATGTTGTTTCTTATAAATCACCCATTTTCCAGTATTCTGTTATAAGCAGCAGAAAATGGACTAAGACGGCATTCATCTGACATGGGTCTTCCAACATGATTTTACTTGCTGTCTGTCTTTGTTCACTTGATGCTAAGGCCCAGAGTTCGTTGTCACAAGCAGCATCTTATTCTCCTGAAAACAGTCTCCTATGGGTGTTTCTTACAACAGAGCTTTAGTACACATCCAGAGTCAGTATCTCCTGCCCTGGCCCTGGCCCTGATCTAATTATCTAAATCTAGTGAGCCACCTACACTTTAATATATACACATATACATACACACACACACACACACACACATATACACACATATGTGTGTGTATTATATGAGAGGTATCATATCATAGCAGTTTGGTATCAAGTTATCTGGATGTGCATGCTAATTCTATCAATTTATTTTTTGGTTGATTACTTACTACTTGATCTGGAGCAATTTATCTCACTGTGCCTCAATCATCTCATCTCTAAAATGAGATCATGATTATGCCTTCTTGTAGGAATACTATAAAATTTAAAAGCGACATTCACATGCTTAGAACAGAGCCTGACTCATAGGAAGAACTCAAATAACTTAAGTAGGAAGTCAGTAGACCCAATTTCTCAACTTAAAGTGTCCTGAAGAAGGAATGCTAACATGAACAATTTTCATTTGTCTATAGATAGATTAATGTGGAGGCTCATAAAGGTTAAATCTGCTTTAAGCACAGGTTCTGAAAGTCTGCTCTCTTGTATAAATTCTCCTTGAATCTCACCTCATAAGAAACAGAGATTATGCATCTTCTGGTGAGGAAAAGTCCATATGATATTAGTTTTCTATTTATCTTTTTAAATGTAAATGATTTCTTGTAGGACACAGTTCTGTAGGCCAGTACTAATTTGCATGGTTCTCTCATACTAATTTCCATGCTGCTCTGAACTAGAAGTAACTTTTTAAAACCTTGGTGCTGTGTATTAAAAAAGCTACTTCTCTAAAACGCAAAATCACTTTCACTATCATTAGATCCACAGTCAAAGAAAATCAACACTTATGGACTCACAGAATTTCTGAAAGAGTTAAGGGGTTGACTCTTTTACTAATTGGCTAATTCACTGACTGCTGTTTGACTTCACAAACAATGGGATTGAATACATTGCAAGCATCATATTAGATTGACGCACCTAGGAATATAAGTTTTTCTTGCTCCTTATCTCTTGCAAGTAAATTAATAATGAATGTCTAGTCACCAAAATTACTGCTCACTAGAGGTTATTTTTACCATGCTGAACTATTCTAGTAATGCATTTAGTCAAATTGGAAATTGGAAAATTTTGCTGCTAAAGGGATTTTCACGCACAGTTTAATAATTTAGCTACCTGCAGCCCTGGGCAAAATACATAGCTAGCAGGCTGCTTGTTGGCAAAGTCACAGCCAATTACATTAACTGAAATTTTAAGTACCCCTTCCTAAATAAATGCTGGAATTGTCTATGGGAAAGCAAGGGGTTCAGGTCATTACTGCAGAATTGTTTCACTGCCATAAGTGCATTTTCTTCTTGGAGACCTATTAAGTTTAGTAATTAGCTATTTTAGGGAGGAAGAGAAAATAAGGGAAACACACCCATTGTAGGTGGGCTACAGTTATTTCCCCCCAAAACTTAAGTCCTGAAGCAGCTCTGGTATCAGATGTTAGGTAAAAAGGGTTACTCCTCCAAGCTTTAAGCACCAGTAAATAAATTATCTCAAAGGTCTATTTAGTAAGAATTCCTAAGAACCAGTTTAACTAAACTTAAATTGAACTTTATCAACTAATTGCTTTTCATTTATGAGCATCTATTTTGTGAGGGGTATTGTTCAGGGCAGTTAGGATACATCTATGAATAAAGTTGCCAAAGGTCTCTGCCATTGTAGAGGTCAGATTCTACTGGGAGTGGGAAGGAAACCTAATAAACAATAGATTTAACAGGTAATTCTTCTAGTATGTTAGAAAGTGATAAGGGAAAAGGAAACAGGGAAAAGTGACTCTGGAGTAGGGGAAGAGGTTGCAGTTTAGAGTGGTCTGGGGCAAAATGTTAGTGCCACAGAAATGGAGCCTGCCATACCTATGCAAAGAAATGGAGAAGTAGTGAGAAAAGGGCTGCATCTGTCTCTATTTTCAGCAGAGAAGACCTAACAAGGTATTAAAAATACATCTCATTCTTCCCTTCTCCCACCTGTTGGAGTGCAATTACCAACCTTGTCTCTCAGAACAGAACTGAAGATGAAATAAATTATAAAAGAAATAAGTGATACTACCTGAACTTTCAGATCCTGTGAGATCCTGCCTAGTTTAAGCTCTAGTGAGTAGCCTATTTCCCATTAGTTGTTCCAATTCACAAAGGAAGGAGAAAGAAAGCACTGAATGAGATATGCAGCTCAACTTAATAAGCACTTATTAGCACCTCTTATTTAGCTAAAAATGACTTTATTCAATTTAATCAAATGCAAAATGCAGAAGTTCTTATGGCGCCTTCAATTATGTTGTAAGACAAACCACAGACAAATGAATTATCTGAAAGGAAAATGTGAGGCAATACTAAACAGGCTGTGGAAGAGAGAGATCATCACTAGAATGTGGAGTTAGCCCAGGGCTTTCTGGAAAAGAGAGACCAAGGTAGACCTTTGCAAACTCTGTTGTGCTGGTGATGCAAGTAGAAGCAATTAACGAAGAGGCAACAGTGCAACCGCATCCATGAAGATGCAGAGGCAGAAAGGTCAGCGGTCCTGACACAGTGAAGGGAGAGAAGTCTGGCTGAGGGACTTCTCGGCCTCGGCTAGGAGTAATTAGCCACTAGACTAATAAGCATCTCCACTTTCCAAAGACTTATATGGGGGGATAAAAACCGTCTATCTTAGACAGAACGTAGCCTCCCTAGAGACACAGAGCTGAGCCAGAGGAGCCCAGGTACTGAAAGCGATTCTATTACCTTTCACCTTCAAGAGTAAAATGGAGACTGAACATAATTATAGCCACGAAATAAAAGATACATTCTTTTGCTTCAATAACATGGATATATTCTACTAGTCTAAAAGTATGGCCTCACTTCTTTCTGTCACTATGGTCATTGACTTTGGTCTTGAGTCAGGCAAAAATTTAAATACAGGGATTGAGCTGGAGAGACGGGAAAGAAAAACAACGAGGTGGAAGCTGTTAGGAAGTAAGAAGTCACCCACAAGAATACACTGTTACTGCTTAAGCAAACCAAGCAGGCTGCCTTGGGAACTCTTGCCCAAGAAGTCTAGAAAGCTCAGAAGTGGAAGCCACCTCTATTCCTGCAGGAGAGTCCTGGGAAGCTGGTCAAAGTGCAAACGCCAATACCCAGCAGTGACCTCAGTCCACGTGCAAACCAAGATTTGGGGAAGGAGTAGGGTGGGTCGCGCTGTTGACACTTTCTTCAGCTCCCTCCTCTGGTTTTTCTGACCGTGCCCCTAAATATCTAGTTCCACTTCACTCCACCCCCCACTCCCACGTCTCCCCACCCCCTCCCTCACCCCTCGCGGGTTTTTGACCTGACTCTCAGGCCCAAATAACCTCCCCATGAGACCCCCTGCAGCGGAGCCTGCTCCCCTGGCAGCCGCCGCTAAGACCCGGAGAAGTGGAATTTCAGTTTGAAACTCCGGTGCCGCGTGAGGGACGGCGCTGGGCATGCTCAATAGCTGCGGCGCGTCTGGGCTGTGCTCGCACTGCACTGGCCGCCGCGCTGCCAGGCTCTGGGGCTAGCACGGAGTCCATCCTGCCGCCGCCGCCGCGGCTGCAAGGCTTCAAGAAGGCCCGCCCCGCTCCATCGCCGTCACCCGAAGCCTCCTACTCTTCGTCCTCTCCCCCTCTCTTAAGGAGGTGAAGCTCGTGCTTGTTTCTGTCGGCGCCACAGACAGCTCTGCAAACCCCAGCTGAAGACCTGCGAACGAATCCCGGAGGCCAGAGGATCCTTGGCGGTGGCTCTTTCCAACAGCACTTTGCCTTAAGTGGGGTCGTGGTGGAGTTTCTCCTCCAGCTCTCAATGCAAGCACTATGCGGCGAGCAGTCGGTTTTTCTGCGCTGTGCCTCCTTCTTAATCTTCACGCTGCAGGTAAGAGGTTGCCAGGCGTAGAGCTGGAGCTGTGGATGAGATGGGAAACTGCACATGCTTAAGGACTCTAGGAAAAGCTTGCAAAGAGCATTAGAAAGGCAAAGCAGGATAGTACCTGACAGGGAAGGACTGAGGAAGTCGTGCACCTGTTGGAAGACTGAGGCCAAAAACTTAAGCTGAAATCAGCTCTTGATTTTTTCTTTACCCTGTGCAAATAATAGTGAACATTTTCAATATGAATGCAGGTTTGCTTCCCTTTCCTTCCCCCTTCATCGAGACTTTTTGCTTCGTTTCTAGGCTATGCATTTCACTGCCAATTTTTCAGGAGGGGAGCAAGACATCTTGCTGTATGTAACCTTTTCTACTACAGTGATTACATTCATAAGGTCTCTTGGTTTAGCGAGCGCTTACAGGGATGAATTGGCTGTAACCTGATGGACCACATCTCCACCCAAAAGATCGAAATACATGGTTCATATTAATGATGCTGTTCCAGGCTCCTTTGGCCCCTGCTCTTGTCACTCGAATTTTCTAAACCAATAAGAAGAAGGAAAGGTTTCAAATAGGATCCTCTTTTCCCTTTCAGCACCATGGTCAGCGTCCGCTAGCGTGAAACCCAACCAGTTTCAAAGCGGACTACCCTGGGTACCTACCACACTGTCTCTGGGACAAATTTCATGAGGTCTAACCAAGAATAACAGTGAGACTGCTCCCAGATATACATACTTGTGATACTAGAACCAATATCAAGTCTCATATGGAAGTAAACCTTAGGAAGTAACTAGGGAATTTTATATGCAATGTCACTACAGACCCTGCTTTTTAGATACATAGCACCTCTTTGTAATGCAGGAACTTGCTGGACTGAATCCTTTATCATTTTTACACACACACGAATCAAAACAAAATATGGCAGATATTTTAGGAACCCTTCTGCGACAGCAGTTGTCCGTGCAATAATTCTGTAACAACCAAAGACTAGGCATTTCCCTGAGTTTGTTTCTGATCCAGTAACACAAATTTATTCATTCTATCAACCAACATTTACTGAGTTACTATGTTTAAGGGGTAGTGAGTAAAAATGATGGTTCCAAAATTGCAATCCTTGGGTATCTTTTTAAAAGAGGGGGTGATTTTTTTTCTCTGTGTGTAATAATGAGAGTGAAATACGGTACTTTCTTATGCTAGCTAATGCTGTTTTAATGTATGGTGAATCTTTTCAGCAAGCAATGCATAGGAGCATTAAAGATATAATTTAACACACATGTGAATTTTTATAATTATGATGTCGTATTATGGGATTTTCAGTATTTCTTTGGTATCTTTTGAAACCAGAAAATAGCTATGACTTGGTCATTAAATTATTTGCAAATAATTAGTGAAGGCTTTCATTATCACATACAATTCTTGATTGTTGAAATATGGGATGAAAATACATACCTTGGGTTGAGTTTTGTTTACATTATTATTTAATGACAGCACTTATGCAAGCATCCATCACCAAAAACAGCCTCAATTCTTTTCAAGTTTAGTAATGATTCAGCTGATATACCAAAAATATTAGTGTAGTTATTATTTAAAACTAATAAATTTTAAAGATCACATTTAATATATCTTGAGTAATTATAGCTTAAAAGTTATAAATAAACTTAAAACTATGCATGTGGAAAACATTTCTAAATTTATCGTAAATGAACATTTGGGATGAGGAAAATAGAAGACTTGTTCATCAAGGAGAAACCTAGAAGTCTGTAGCCCTAGATTATACTGGAGCTCTGCCAGAGAGTGTATTACCAAAGCCAAGAAAATCCATCTCTACTTGGACTTCTTAATTTGCAAATAAATAAATATATATATAAATAAGATTATTCAACCAATTTGCATTTAATAAGGCAATGCACTAAAGGGCTATCATTTTCAGATTTCAGTTGCAAGATGCTATATGGAAATTAATTGTATTCATATTTAATACAGTGGTTTAGATAGGTGTTTCATCACAGCAGATTGCAGGTTTAATATTGTGGATGTCTTGTCATTTTCATTTTGAATGCATTTTAAACAGTAATTTGTAGGTCACAAGCTGTCATGAGATTAAAATTCATCACAGTTATCTAATAACATTGTTAGAGTTTTTTTTATGAGAACTGAAACAAATACAGATTTCTTGATCTAAGCTCCTACAGATTTGGGTAATAAGAAAATGAGTATGTGGAAGGACAAAGATCAAGAAGTCACTGATTTCTCTACTTGTTGAATATCTAAGTTAATTTCTTTTACAGAAGGCTTTTTTCTCAGGACAGAGGCAGACTTCATAAAGAAGGGAAATGCGGGCCTCTTGGACTGAAAAGCTAATTGATCAAGTTTGGTTATGCCCAGGGTAGTACCAGCAACTGCGTTATGCTGGTGAAACATATGACATGTTAGAATGCTTTAGAGATGGCAAAAATTGGCTGACAGGATGCAAGTGCTCTTCTTAGCTATACTTGGAACTGCTGCCTTCAATATAGCCATGCCCCTAATGATAAGATAGCAAATTGTTTTCAACTTGGACACTTGCCGTACATGGATGGGGGTTCGTGCATCATTTGTGAAACAGCAGTGGCTTGTGATGAAAATGAATTCTGCTTTCAATTCCATAAGCAGATAAAGGGTGACTGGCAGAGGGAGTTCAAGGCAGCCGTATTAGATTTGGCTAAAGACGTTCATCTTTCTGGGATCCATAGGAAAATATCCAGAAGAGGGAGAGGCAACGAAAGATATTTTTAAGGTCTCCACCTCATACTCCAAATTGCTTTAAAAAAAAAAAAAAAAAGGATTCTTACCCTAAGTTCTTACTAACTTAGTAGAAAGAAGTACTGTGGTCTGTTTGTAATGTCTATGGGGACAAAAAGGAGTAGGGTACAAAGTGTAATTGTAATCTCACTGTAGATATCCCTAAAGAATTGCTGAGCATGGAGCTTGTTAGAGAAGGTGGACTCAACTCAATCCATGGCAGGTGATTCTCAAAGATCTCTTTAATAAGAAAGCTAAGATAAATAGTAAAAATCCAGTTAATAGCACAGTCAGGATAAAAACCCAGGTTTCCAGCCCTGTGACTGCATACTATATAAAATCACACACTGGTTCTAATAGGTGAGGACACCATTGAGTTAATGGTGCCAATTCCTTTTTATATAACTGTACTTATTCTTTACTCCTTCTGTGAACCATTGTGATACATGAACTCCAGTTGAAATGACTACTTCAGGAAAATCCAAGAAGGCAACTGAAAGCTACCCCAATAATATGGATGGTAAAAAAAATAAATATGTGGAAGATCCATAGATAGCTTACTTTTTTCTCTTTCCTAGCCCAAAGAACCATATTCTTATTGAGAAGATATGATTTATTCTAGCTGCAAAGGAATGAATTTCTTGGGATGTCTAAAATTATCATGTGCAGCTGGCCACTTAGTTCATTCGGTTAGAGCATGGTGTCATAACACCAAGGTCAAGGGTACAGATCCCTGTACAGGCCAGCACCAAAAATACATATATATATATTTTTTTTTTTAGGTAAAATTCTCATGTGAAAGCTTTATTTTCCTAGTGAATGTTTTGCTAAGAAAACACAGAAACTGATTTCAACCCATTGCTCTCTATTCCAGCTCTGGAAAAGGCTCTTTCAAATTTCCACATTGTTCTTTCAATCAGCTTTCCTAAATGGCAGAAAGCTACCTTCAATGAACCACCTGAAGCTGTTTCTTCATTCACAGAGAAGTGGATAATTAATTTCTCTAGTCTTTGAGATGGAAGGGTTCCTATTATGGGGCCAAGAGGATCTGGGAGGTCCTTTGCAGCAGCACCACCCTCAAAAGAACGGATAAGAAAATATGTTATATTTTAAGATGCACCTCAGAATCAGTTTTTCTTATTCAAAATTGTTTAACACAGTCCTTATAATGGCCCAGAATCTGCTAAGTTCTCTCCCTTCATTTTCTCTCTAATATCATCTCTCTTTTTTATCTATCTCTAGTCATATCCATCTCTTTTCTGTTCCTAGAAGATGCCAGGTGCTCACCTACCTCATACATTTTGCTTTTTTCTTTCTCTAGGTATCTCCATTGCTTAATCTCTCAATAGTTTTAAATTTTTACTCCAGTGTTACCTTCTTAGTGGTCCCTCACTGACTATCCTATTTCATATTTTATCTCCCCCAACCATCCCCCCCAGCCAATAAAAACTCTAGTTCCCTGTCTTAGTCTATGTTGTGTTGCTACAACAGAATACCTGAGACTGGGCAATTTATAAAGAAAATATTTATTTAGCTCATGATTCTGGAGGCAGGGAAGTTTAAGAAGCACGGAATAGGCATCTGCTCAGCTTCTGGTGAGGGCTTTCTTGCTGTGTCATATCATGGTGGAGGGTCATAGGGAAATCAAACACATGCAAAGGGGCAAAATACAAAAGGTGTCTTCTCTCACTTTATAACCACACACTCTCAGGGAATTCATCCATTCCCATGAGAACTAATCCAGTCTCAAGGGAGAACTCACCCACTACCATGAGAACAGCACCATGACACCTAGAAGGGTGAAGCCCTCATGACCCAAATGCCTCCCATTAGGCCCACCTCTTAAAGGTCCTACCTTTCAATGCCACCACATTGGGGACCAAGCATCAACATGAGTTTTGGTGGGGATAAACCATATCCAAACCGTAGCATACCCCTTCCCTGCTTAACTTTTTTTCCCAGAGGTCTTTCATCACCAAACATACAATATATTTTATTTATTTTCTTTTATTGTGGTTTCCACTTTCTGCATTAAAATGTAGGCTCATTGAGGGCACAGATTTTTGTCTGTTTGTTGCTGTATCCATTAGAGATCCTGCTCTGCCTAATACCTCGGGGCAGTTCCTGGCATAAAAGCTTCTAAGGATTAAATAAATATGTTGAATAAATACAACACAGTAATATTTCTGGTCTCTTCTTTTGCCATTTAATTCTTTTTGGCACTCATGCAAAACACATCTATTCAACTTAGCTAATTCCAGAATGGACTTCAACAGAGCTCATTTGTCAAAAACTCTTGTTGTTTCCTAGGAGCCTCACACTCCTAGAAGTCTTACTATCTTTAATAGACTTCAGGACCATTGTGAACTGAAGGGCAACAGGGATGGGTTTGCATGAGACCCAAACTACTGATCAACTCAGTTACAAAGACCTTCAAACTGATTGCCAGTTACTCTACAGCCCAAATGCCTTGCTGCTTGGCTATATTTTCACTTCTTAGTGAAATGCCTTGTACACAGAGGAATGTCTTTGGTGATATGAAAGGACTCATACAGCTAATTTACAAAGAGAGGGGTTAAGGCACTAGGACACACCTATCTGCTGCTTTGAGACTTAGGAGGTATAGAAATATGTATAATGAAAATCACATATTTCTAGCACTTTGGAGATTGCATACTTCATTGGAGATCACACCCTGCCTAGCACCTTGTAAAAAATCTGGAATGCATTATCCACATTCAGCATTCTATTAGTTTTTTCTCATCTACTTTTCTATCAACTCCAATCCTCATCCTATCATCTTATTGTTGAACATAATTAAGGAGGTTATTATAAGATATCTCCTTCCTGCCAATGAATATTTGCAGCATTTATCTAATTTAATTTTTTTCTGAATTGTGAAAATTCTCCTCACTTGATTCCCATAGACAGCCCCTTACTTCTTAGCTCCCTCTCATCTCTCCCACCATTTCACAGTTTGTACTTTTTGCTCTTCCTCTGAATATTATTTAATGGTTGTGCTCTCTAGAACTTATTTATCCTTGGCCTTTTGTTGTTGTTCTTTTCTCTCTGTACAATCTTCCTGGATAATTATATTCAGACCTACATATCAAAGATTCCCAAATCTGTATTTCTATTTCAGATATCTACCCAGAACTCCAGTTCTATATTTATAATTACCTAGGAGTCATTGGGTATTTCACAAGAATCTTATATCCAACTATTTATTCTCAGCACTTCCCATTACAGTTGCTCTTATTTTTATATTCCCTATCATTGTGAACAACACTAGGATCCTTCACTGTCACTCAAGTCTGAAATGAATAATTCATCCTAGACTCTTCCTTTGCTGCTTTTATCCAAAAGGTCACCAACTCTTCTCCCTGAGTCTTCTCCACTCTCCTTGTCACTGTCACTGGCTTGGGACAGGTCCTTGTTTCTCACATAGTATCTTATAATAACCTCCTATCTAATTCATCTTTCATAATAATGACAGAGGTAAAACTCTAAAAACACACCTGGTCATATTTTTTCTTTATAAAGTTCTTTAATACAGCTATCTTCCTTTTCCTTAGAATAAAATACAAACTCATTAGCATGGCAGAGTCTTTCATGATCAGGTTTTTTCTAACTCCATCCTCATTTCCTGTCATCATGTTCTCATTCGTACACTACTGTTATATTAAGACCAAATTTCTTTTGGTTTACTATGCCTTGCATTCTTTTCACATACTGTTCCATTTATGTTAAATACCCATACCCTGCTTCTTTTTCTAAATAACTCTTTAACTTCAGATCTTGATCAGGCATCGCCTACTTTTGCGAATCCTTATTTTAACACCTTACCTCAATCAAATAGCTTTCTTACATCTTCCTTTGGGGTCTTGTATATGCCTCTATTAATGCATTCAACCCATTTTTGAAGTTTTGGAGAACAATAACAGAATTGTGATTTTTATCTCTGTATGCCCATTCGCTAGAACGGTGCTTGTTACCTAGTATGCCATCAGTAAATGCTCAATGAATGAATAAATATGTTTAGGATGTATTTGGCAAAATAAATTATGGTAAATTAAATTACATTGACAAAGAGATTACATCTCATCTTCATGATCATAAAGAGGAGAGTTGACTTTATTAGTGTTCCCTCAATCCAATTTACATTTATTGATTACAAAGAAATGGAGATATGACAGAAAAGCTTTCATTTAAACATAGTTTTTAAGTTTGTGTTCCATGGGCAAGATGCATTTGTAATGTAGTTGCATGTCGAACTCCCCCTAGATGGATAGACATTCCTGTATGATTTCCAATACTACTTCTGAATAGAAATGAAATGAATTTATTTTTAAGAGATCAAGGAGTTAGATAAGCAACATATCATGATAGTTGTGCATTAAGGAATAGACCCAGAACTCTTAACCCTGATTACTGGTTGGTTATCATCTATCTTGTAGTAGCAAACATGAGCCACTTACACATTCAAAATCAAGTTGGGAGTGTAAGGCAGTGGCTTCAATAAATCAAGACCAAAAATAATCCAACCCTCCATTTTTTCCCCAAACAAAAACCAAACCATCACAGAAGATGTCTGAGTATTTAGATGGTAGTGTACATTTTCTTTCTCTCATTGTATGTGTAGATGGTCTTTTTATAAAATCATAAAGTTTTTGGATCCCACACATTTTTTCTTGTGGGGGATATACTCATACTGAAGAATGGAGACTGTTTTATGAATTATAAGAGGTCATTCTTTATGAGATGATGGGATCACAAGTGAAAAGCCCACACATTGCTGTTAGTATTAATGATAACACGGATGCTACATTTTATGGTAAGCTTACTGTTAAATCTTTTAAAAGCTGTTTTGTGAAGTCAAATGCAAAAAGTAGAAAGCCATCCTTCCCTTTAAAAGGGGATTTTGAAAGATCCTACATGGCCCATGAGTACATTTTTTATTGTTGAAGCACTTAAAATGTTGACACAGTTAGAGTAGCATTGATGTTTCCCAACATAAAGGATTTTTATAGCTTTGAAAAGAAAGATTTAATGATAAATTATTATCTTAAGATCAAATTTCCTGATGCTTATGCACCATGTAATGTAACTATAAGTGCCTACTATTGTAATAATATTTGCCACAGAAAGGCAATTAGCAAATTTATATTGTGAACATTAGCACTTTCCATTTAAAACACTTTTTACTCATAATGACTCATTTTTACTCACAATGACTATGATCATAATCAAATCTCATTTGATTTCAATATATTAAAATATTGTCCTTTAAAATTGCAGCCACATGGACCAACAACAATGCAAACCTAATTACTTACATTATGTAGCAGTCTAGATCAGTATGTCTAGCTGCACTGAAGCAAATGCCAAGTTCAATGTGGACATGAATCACATTTTTTCTTAATTCAGATCTAAAGCAATGTCTATTTTCTGACTTAAATGAGAAGAATGGCCTAAGGTAGCACTAAACTACTGATTGTTTGGAAAGGATCACTAAATAAGCACAGAGTAAGAGCATCTCACAGTGATCCACTGACCTTGCTATTTCTACTACAGTATAGATCTAATTCTTGATGGCTACTGGAGGGGAAATGAAGCAATATGCTTAAGTGCACAGGGTCAGCTCCCATCACTGGGTGATTTTTACTTACCTGGGAAAAAATGCTCAATAAGAAGTATGCCAAACATAATATCATGGTAAGTTAGGATAAAAGACTGTCAATTCATTAATGTAAAGGTGTGGTATTAAATTATAAGCCATTTACTTTCTTTGCCTTCTTGATACAAGGTAGTTTTTTTGATGGTTTATTTGTTTATTTTTTCCCAGAAGAAAATGAGATAGCTTAAACAGAGAAGTAAAGAGAAAATTGAAACAAGGGGGAAATGCCCTATTTTTAGATAACTTTTAGCAGAATACTCTAATAGTTAAGAGTTAAATGGGGTAATGTATGCAAACCTGCACTGTCTTATGTATACAGGTATCATGTAAGTGTTAGTATTATTTGATTAGGGGAGGGAGAGGCCTAATGATAAATAGTTATTTGGTATCTTGAAGCAATTTCTCATTTTTTGTGTGTTTGAGCCAATGCCAGAAAAGAACGTATGCCTAGGATAGATTCTGGATTCCAACTGTTTTTTTCAATTGGGCTTTATCTGCATAGTTTTTGTTTACTATAGGCATGAGCCTGATCATATGTGCAGGTTGGTAGTGGATTATGAAGCTCTAGGACGTCTACCTATCCCCCAAATCTCTCTCCCAATGTCTTACTTAGCTCCATCTGAACATGGGCATCATGTTATAAGCAAGTTCTTATTTAAATAAATGTAAAACATAAATGTCTCTTGGATTTACCTGATGGTGAGTGAAAATGTGTAACATTTACATAAAACCATAAATCGGAAATGTCTAGTTCCTACTGCATTGCCTTGCTTAGCAGGTAGTCCTGACTTGTCCTAGGAGTCATCTCCCTAATCGGTTCCTCTAGGGACCCACAAAGGGTAAGAGATTCAAGCATGTGACCAAGGTTGTTGCTTATAGCTCTATAGGTCGCCTCTTTTTTGTCTGCTGTTCTATCAGTTCTTCTCTACTGATCAACCAAAACTCTCCTGCTTACTGTTTGTACCTATGGAGCTTTTAGACCACTGGGTTCCAGTTACATGGAAGGCTGCCTGTGGTTCTGCAGACAATGATGAAGACCTGTTCATAGAACTAATCACCACTCCCCTAAAACCCAGGTTATTCAGCCACATCTGATCTGCCATGGCTCTTTCTCTGCTGATTTTATCTCAGGTGATCTATTATCTATAGCTCCAGTCTGACTCCCTTGGAGACCTGCAGTTCACCAGAAAAGCCAGAATTCAATTGTGGAAACTTCGACAATGCTTCCGTCCTCTGTGCAAACCTAGGGACACAGTCAGGCAGCTGTTTCAGTTCCTCTGACCATTCCATAATTGTTAAAAAGCTCTTTAGGATGATTTTCATGGGTTCTTACAAGCCTGGTCCAGTTGGGCATGGCTCTTGACATCCCTGGGCACCTCTGTATCTTCAGAATATCAGGATTTCCCATCAGGTGTCTACTGGTTACTTTTGAGTGTTTTGTTTCGTCAGTCTGGGAATGCCTGATATACAGAGTACCTGAATTATAAATTTTATCATGCTAATTGTACCTCCTTAATCTGAGCATTAACTGAAGCTATGAAAATATAATAAAAGGGTCTCCTCTCAAGCTAAGCATTGGATTTCATAGGGGAGAGACAGATAGATTTCTTTATAATAAAGGAAGGGAAAAATAAATATTTCCTAAATTCCTATGGTGTGCTAAACTTTATCCCAGATGCTTTTTATAAGATAATCATCTCACCCTTTAGGAGAGGAAGTATGTTTTGAAACAGCATGCTTGTATTTCAGAAACAACAAAAGTATGCCCTAACTCATGTAGTACAGTAAGAAAAAAACCCTTAGGCTCTAGAATCTGACTATCTGGGTTTGAATCCCACCATATGTCATTCACTGTTTAAATTCTCTGTGCCTCCCCTTTCTTATCTTTAAAATAGGGTTAACACTATAGTAACTACTTCATAGGGTAGTTTGGGGATTTAAAAAACTAATGTACAAGGCCCCACAGCATGGAGCCTGACACATTTCATACATTCTACAACTAGTAGCTTTAAGTTATAATATTAGCACATGAAAACTTTCATTGGTTCTATATTTCAGCTACCATACATAAAATGAAAAATGTACACATTGACCATTGGCCTATTTTTTTTAAATCACTGTAAAGCCTTCTTTTGTGAAAGAGTGCATGCCATGAAATCAAATCAGCACTCCCCATTTTTAAAATATTAGTAGAACCTCTGTTTTAGAAATTTAAAAATGCTCATAATTAGCAAGTTTCTGTTGGAGGAACTAAATGCTGCTTTCAAAACTGAAGTATACGGGAGTACTTCAAAAAGTTTGTGGGAAAATTTAACTAAAAGAAAATACAAAGTCTTTCACAAGCTTCTTGAAGACCTCTCATAGAAGAGAAAAGAATCCTCTAACCATGAGAGGCACTGCAATCAGGGCGACCCTTCTTCTGGTGAAGTATCTGTCAATCTCGGGGCTAGGGTAGGACATGCAGTATCGTCATTCCTGCCGCCCACCCTACAAACTATCTGAATTCACAACATCCAACAGGAACCAAAATACCCCCCTTCCAAAGCTGAACTTCATTCTTAGAAAAATATATAAGACAGAGAAAAAGTTTAAAGTCCTACAGTGGGTTTCAGTGAAGGGGGGCCTGAATAAAAGAGGCTTTGCTTACTCTGATATTTTGCTTTGTCTCTGATTGGAGACTTGCAGGAGTTTTTATATGCTGATAGATTCAGTTTGTATTGAGTGAGAGGCATGGCTTTATTTTGCAAAGTGGGATATAGAGCTTTGTTAAATAGGGGAGAAGCAGCAAGATACCCTAAATACAGGTCCATTCTTAAGCAGATTAATTTTAGAGAAGAATATATATATGAAAGCTGAGGATCTGGAAAGTGACTCTCCATGCCTGTATACACCTTGATCACTCTGTGTACCGCACAGTCTGGTTTATGTACTTCAGTTTGAAGATCCTGTCCACATAACTTTGGTGTGTATGGCAGCAGAGGGTGTGCACGTCATGAAGTCAAACAGAGTTCCTGCATGCAGAGACATGCAGTCGGGGAGTCAGGCATCCTGGGGTTAAGTTCTGCCAAGTCCCACTGGGTGAATTCCCAGTGGATGCAGGGTCAACATCTGCTAGTTCAGGCCTGTCCTGTGCCTGAAGCAATGGTGCCTCTGTCCCCCAAACCTCACCCTGCAGCATCAGCTCTCACAGCTGGCAGCTCCCCAACCTGCAGTCTTGAAGTCTGCCCTTAAGGGTTGTGTTCTCAGTCTGAGCCTCAATCTCCAACTTTTTCTTTCCTCTCCATTCCCAATTAAAGTGAGTGGTTCCTGCTTCTCATTCCAGCAGAGGTCTCTTCTCAACTAGCTACATTTTAGAAAGGATGTAACACTGATGACATGCTCCAGATGAGAATAGCTGTTAACTATATATTCCTTCCCTAGTGAATTATCACTTTTCAAAGAATCATTAGAGAACAGTGCCTTAGCCCAGTGAATTTCAAATGGTGAATGAAAGGGACTAGGACAGGAAGGAATACAAGCATTGGCCTGAAGAGTCTACCAAGTGCCCCTCAAATCCCTAAACACATGACAGGGTCACCCTCATCCTCCCCTAATATCTGAGCATTTATATCTCTGTAGTATCATTACTGTGGCAAGATTTTACTTTTTTATATGTTCTAATGTCCATTTTGCTATGTTGTATATAATTTCTAATCCGTGAGAATTCTTTTTTTATTTTTTTCTGAATGGTAAGGGGATCGCAACCCTCGGCACGGTGTGGTCAGCACCACGCTCAGCCAGTGAGCACACTGGCCATCCCTATGTAGGATCTGAACCCACGGCCTCAGTGCTACCAGCGCCGCACTCTCCCGAGTGAGCCACAGGGCCGGCCCTGTGAGAATTCTTCTTAAAACAGACACTTATTTTTCTTTGTCTTGAAATTGGAGCCCAGTTTTCATCTGGAGAATTCTGCTATATAAAAACAATGGAGATAGTTTCTAATCCCTTTAAGTATTTGTATATAATTATATTATAATTGTATCGTAGCTGTTTGCATAACAGTGAATGATGTATAAAGATTAGATTGTCCAGACATACTATTTCATTACTTGGTGCATATGGAACTGAATTCTTATCATTTCTGCGAAGGTGAGTATTTCTCACCTTCTCAGCATGTGAGCAGTTTTCTCTTCTGCATTTCCCCAGAGGGCATATCTTGATGAAGGTCTTCTCTTAATGGCTGTGTAGAATTTAACACATAGTAACATTCACTACTGTCAACCTCTCCTCCAAGCATCTTTCAACTAAATTCTTCAAGAACTGGGGGCATCTGACTATTTCTGTCTGAGCTGACATAAACCCCACTTCTTCCAGCACAGTCTGGGACCAGTGGTCTTAATCCTCATTCCTTCTTCATGACTTATGTCTAGTCACATTGTCCCAAAGGGTGCTGCTGTAATTGTATTATGTTCCACTCTGTAATAGATATTTATCTTGTGAAAAAATAACTCTATTAAAGCAGAGCAAAATCAGGAAACACAAAACCATTTCATTGTAATTTTACCACCAGCACATAGCACACAATGGATTTTCTGAAATGGCTGTCACTTCTGTGACTCCTAAATAGAGTTTTCTACTGTGCAGCTCAACTTTCTTGATGGATGAGATAAGCAGAAGGAAGTAAGAGACATCCAGAGTATTTACACGGGGCTGGGAGTGGGAGTAGGAACCACTTTTTCTAATGGGTTATTTGAAGAAATGTACAAGAGGGTTTATATCAAAGAACATGCAAGATAACTTTACAAGGTGGCTTGCTTAAAATCATCCCATATTCTTATAGGATTCAGGTCTTCTCCTAACTACAGGAGAATAGAACTAGCTCTATTGAAAGAGACTAATTACTTTTCTGTTTGTTTTTTATTTTTATTATACTTATATTGGACACGTCACTGGTCAAACACGTGGAGTATTTAAATAATATTAGAGAATGTTACACCATCTTCTCGTACTATTGTTTTCACATCTTAGTGGCCAGTGAACAGACTGTATCTTAGTAAAACCCGTCCCAGAATGTGATATTCTTTCAGTGACAAGCTCATTCAGGTATTTTGGGAGGCCCATGTGGGTTTAATGATTAATGATTTTGGTAAATTTAATCATTTAATTTTGGTAAATTTGTCTTCTTAGAGAAACCCTGATATTCTTATTCTTATTCTTATTATTATTACTTTTTATGACGAAATAGCTGGTTTAAGAATGAACATTTTTGTCAAATTTGTAATTTGATTTCCAGATATGAAACAAAACAAATGACTGCACATATAAATACATACACACATATGAAGGTACTTCAAAAAGTTCATGGAAAACAGAATTGAAAGACAATAAGAATCTTTCCATGAACTTTTTGAAGTACCCTTGTATCCATATGTTGTTAGAACATAACAAAGACATACAAACTGAATTCTATAAAACTGACTTTATCTATAGACATAGTCATAATGCAACAGGCTGAACAGCAGTGACTCCGTTTTGTTAAACTTCTAAATTAAAAAGGTTTTTTTTCTTACTCTTGTAACCCAAACCTCATAGCTTACAGCTGGACATTAGAATACAATGATTCTTGTTCACATGATTGCTAGAACATAATGACTTTTGCTCACACTGTACACAGAATAATTATAGAAGAAATTCAGTGTGAATATGGTATAGAAGAAATTCAGTTGGCCATTCTTTACTAGCTCACTAACTAGATCTTTTTGAGGTTAACAGGAACTGAATCCATAACTTGACTTCATGGAGGATGGTCACTGTGAATCAGCTCCCACTCGAGAAGTTCTTTGATGTTTATCTGCAATTTTATGATTATGCCTGCACATCCCTGCTCAGATCACCATGAATCAGCCCCCCTACCACCTGCCCCTATAAAACCCTTTGGCAAGTCTGGCAAAAGCAGAGATGGTCTTTGAGACATGAGTCCACCATTTCCCCAGGCTGTCGGCTTCCTGATTAAAGGCTACCTTTCCTTACACCAATGCTTATCTCTCAATTATTGATTATTTAGCAATTGATTATTGATTATTGAGCAAACAGACCTTTGTGTTTTCAGTAATAACGGACTCTTAGGAGTGAGCATATGTTACACTTTGGGAGTTTATCCTAACAGACCTTGGTTGTCACATCTTGGGAGGGCTGCAGTGTTTATCAGGTGTGTTCTGTGTTGTTACTGTGGGTACTTTTAACTGGAGATCAGTATTGTGGTGGCCTCTTGGGTTACCATTACCAAAAGAGTTATAGAACAACTGGAGAATACTTTTATTATTAGCCTCCTTACATCCAAGCATATCACTTCTGGAAATCCTTGCCCTTGTAAATTCTCAAAGGGTCTTTCATAGTACCTATGGCCAAAGTTATCTCTTTAGAAAAAAAATCAGGACCATGTGAAATCTGACTAACTGAATTGAGGCTTCTCTTTCACTGAATTACTTTTCTAATCCAGTTGAAGATATACAAGAACTACCTTTGTTTTCTGATGAAAAAAAAAAGAGGTTCATTGGGATGCGGAGACTATCAGGTTCACACAGATGGGAGGAAGGGAATGAGGTGGGGTACTGACATTAGAACCAGGCCCTTACCTCTAATTCTTTGCTCTTAAAAAGGAGGCATGTTTCTTTCCTTTCTCAATACTATTAATAGGCATTTTTCTTATAGAAAACTTTCACTGATACTGCTGTGTATTTTTAATTTTTCAGAGAGGCATTTACAAATCAAATGAGAACTACATTATTTTTCATGCAGAAATTTGCAAGGGAAGCCCCTTATGTTATCCACTTATCGCTCCTTTGTGGGGAAGAAAGTGTTAGCAATGCTTAAAAAAGCAATGATTGTCCTTTCACAAAATAATCAGGCACCAAAGTTGCCTGTTTGGGGATTGTTCACTTTTTCAGTTCTCTTTAGAAACCACTCTTTGTTTGGAAAAAAAATCATACTTCATCCTTATGTTCCTTTCACAAGTTACTGACATTGATTTAAACTCTTGTAATGCAAAGATTTATTCTGAGAGGGTGTATCCAAGGCCACTCTAACTTGTGCATCCAGGAATAAGCAACATTGAATTTGGAATAATGAATCATAAGGTACTGTAACTTAACCTTGTAAATTGTTTCTCTATCCTTTGTTAAAGATCTCGTCAGGGATTATCAAGGTCCTATTCAAAATGAAATCTCAACTCTATAATTCTATGACCATCAAAACTCACTGGTTATTCTCATGTTAAATGCTTCTTCTGTGATAAAATGTACTTTTATTTTAAATGCAGATGAGAGTCTTTAACAAGGTATTTACTAAACTCTCCATGACAGACACTGGATCCCTCGCAGGTGGGGAAAATTGTCACTGAGCTATCAATGAAGATGAGGAATCCTACCACATATCTCATATCAACTTACTCTCATTCTACAAGATCTGTTTTGATCTTTCTCCATTTTCCTGAAAGCTTCTATCTTTCCTCCCTTATCCTCTCTCTTTTATGAGATGACTTCAGCCACTTCTACCCAAAGAAAATACAAAGATAACTTCCTTGACTTCTACCCACAAAATTGCTTAACATCACTGATCACTCTTCTCTCTCCACCCCCCTATTACAAAGGAAGAAATGCCTTCTTCCAATCTAAGCCTCATTTCTCTACTCATACTCTGGATCCTGTCCCTCTTGTCTTCTGGGAGAGCTCAGTCTGCTGACCATTCCAGCTGCTTTCTCCTTTATCTTCAACCATTCCTTCTTAACTGGCTCCTTCCCTTTAAGGATCAAATGTACTAACATCTCTTCTGTCTTAAAAAACAACAAATTCCTAAACACTACTTTTCCTTCCTGAAAACACACTGTCACTCTCTTATAACCACACTTGTTGAAAGATTTGTCCACTTACATTGTTTCTACTTTATCTCTCACTCACTCCTCAATCCAATTAAAATTAGCTTTCTCCCCCTCAAGACACTTGGAAACTCCTTTCCATAAATTCATCACTGATTTTTTTAATGATAAAGATTTATATTTCATGATGAAAAAAGATGCTTTTGACATAGTTTTGCATGAAAAAAAGTATCTCACAAAACATCATATAGTATTGGCTTTTTTTGGCATATAGTTCTATGAATTTTAACACATGTATAGATTCATGTAACCACCCCCACAATCTGGATACAGAACAGTTTAATCATACCAAAACACTACTTCATGCTATCTCCCTTCTTCCCCAACCCCTAGACCTTAATAACCATTGATCTGTCTTCCACCACTCTAGTTTGTTGTCTTGAGAATGTCATATAAATGGAAACATACAGTAAATGACTTTTTGAGACTGGGTTCTTTCACTCGGCCTAATGCCTTCCAGATTCATCCAAGTGGTATGGATTAATAGTGCATTCATTTTTATTGATGAATAATGTTCTTTTGTATAGATATGTCATAATTTGTTTACCCTTTCACCTACTGAAGGACATCTGAGTTGTTTCCATTTTGGGGCAATTATGAGTAGAGTTGCTGCAAAATTTGTTTATAGATTTTTATGTGCATGAAAGTTTTTATTTCTCTAGGGTCATTACACAGAAATGGGATTGCTGGGTCATATGGTAACTATATCTTTAAGAAGAAACTGTTAAACTATCTTCCAGAGTACCTTTGTTATTTTGCATTCCCACCAGTAAGGCATGAGACTTCCAGTTGCTCCAGATTTTCTCCAATACTGGATTTTGTTAGTACTTTTTATTTTACCAAGTCTAATAGGTTTAATATCACAATTTTAATATGCATTTTTCTACTGGCTAATAGGGTTGGATATATTTTCATTTGCTTATTTGCAAATGTGACCTCTTTGATGAAGTGTCTGTTCAAGTTTTTAGCCCATTTTTAAATTGGTTTGTTTTCTAAGTGTTCAGTTTTGAGACTTCTTTACATATTGTCATTACAAGTTCTTTGTCGGATATGTGATTTGTCATTATTTTCTCTCATTCTGTACCTAGCCTTTTCATTTACTTAACAGTGTATTTCACAGAACAATTTCTTTTATGTTTTCATGCAATCCAGTTTATCAATTTTATTTTCTTATGTTAATTGTGATTTTGGTGTCAGATGTAAGAACTGTTGGCCTAACTCTGGTAATAAAGATTATTCCTATACTGTCTTCTAAAACTTTTACAGTGGTACATTACACATTTAGATTTATGATCCTTTTGGGTTAATTTTTGTATAAGGTGTGAAGTTTAGGTAAAGGCTGATTTTGCTTCATATAGACGTCCAATCGTTCTAATATAATTTTGAAAATACTATCCTTTCTCTAGTGTTTCTGCATCTTTATCAAAAATCAGATGGTAATGCTTTCTCTAAATTTAGGTTTTTAAAAAATTTTAAATGGCAGTTACTATATTTTTATTGATATTATTTTTAATTGACAAGTCATAACTATATACATTTATGGGGTACAATGTGATATCTTGATATATGTACACAATGTAGAATGATTCAGTGAGACTAATTAACATTTCCATCAACTCATCATTTGTTGTGGTGAGACATTTGAAATTACTCTTAATTATTTCAAAGTACAAAATATGCTATTATTGCCTATAGTCACCCTGCTGTGCAATAGATCTGAAAACTTATTCCTCCTGTCTATCCGAAACTCGGTACCTTTGGAACAACTACCCATTTCCTTCACACCATGTCCCTACACCCCCCAGCCTCTGGTAACCATCATTCTGCTTTCTACTTGTATGAATTACACTTTTTTAGATTCTACATATAAGTGAAATTATGCAGTGCCTTGGATTGTATGTACCCCCAAAGTTTAATCCCCACTATGACTGTTAAGAAGGTGGGAAATCCTACAGTGATAATTTCAAGGTGAGGCTTTGAAGAGGTGATTAGACTGTAGGACCACACCACAGTAAATGGACTAAAAATGGTGGTCATGGGCCTGGTTTGGAGGGCTTTAAATGAGAGTGAATGAGGAGCTTAGTCTCTCTCTGCTTCTACCATCTTGCAATGTGAGACCCCTGGGTCATTGTTGCCACCACCAGATGTGTTCCTTGGACTTAGGACTTCCAAGCCTCCAAAACTGTAAACAATAAATTTCATTACTTATATATCACCCAGTTCCATGTATTTTGTTATAAGCAACAGAAACGGACTAATATATGCAGTATTGGCCTTTCTGTGTTGGTTTATTTCACTTGGTATATGTCATCCAGGTTCAACTACATTGTTGCAAATGAGGATAATTGACATCTTCATTATGTAGAGTCTTCCAATTCATGAACACAGTGTATCTGTCCATTTACTTAGTCTTGTTTGATTTCTGTGCTCAGCATTTTGTAGTTTTCGGTATATATATCCTATACATGTTTTGTTATATTTATACATAAGTATTTTATTTTTTGGAGCTGTTATTTCTTTTAGTTTTTAGATGTGCATTGTTACAAATGCTGTTGGTTTTTGTAAGCCGACCTTGCTAAACTCACCCGTTAGTTCTAGGAAAATTTTGGTAGGCTCAGTGGGGTTTTCTATGTGGATAATCAGATCATCTGCAAATGGAACTCTCTTTTCTAATATATATGCCATTTGATTTTCTCTTTGTTTTATTGCACTGAGCAGTACTTCCAGTACAATGTTATATAAAAATGGTAAGAGCATCATACATGCCTTGTTTTCTATCTTAGGGGGAAAGAAAACATTCAGTCTTTCACCATGAAACATAATGTTAGCTGTGGGGTTTAGTGTAGGTGCCTATTAATGGCTTGAGGAAGTTCCCTTCTGTTGCTTAATTTCTTTTCTTTTCTTTTTGTTTTTACTATAAGTAAATGTGAATTTGTCAAATGTTTTTTCTTCATCAGTTAATATGATAATGTTATTATTCTTTTTTAGACTGTCAATATGGTGAATTATATTGTTTTTAAAATATTGAAGCAGATATACACTTCCAGATTAAGCCCCACTTCTTTTTATATATTTCTGCATTCAATTTGCTAATATTTTGTTGAGGATTTTTGCATCTGTGTCCATGTGTAATATTTGTCTATAATTTCTTTTCTTTCATTTTTTTTTAATGCTCTCTTTCTCTGGTTTTGTTTATCAGGGTAGTTTTGGCTTTATCAAATGATTTTGGTGAGTGTTCTCTTCTTTTTTATTTTCTGGGAGACATTGCATGGAATTGGTGTTACCTTTTTCTTTAAATGTTTGATAGAATTTGTTGGGGAAGCCATTTGATCCTAAAGATTTCTTATTCAGGGAAAAAAATTTAAGTTGGGATTAATTTCTTTTATAATTTTAGGACAATTTAGATTATTTATTTTATCTTGAGTAAGTTTTATTAGTTTGTAGTTTTTGAGGAATTAGTCATTTTACCCAAGTTGTTGAATTTATATGCAGAGGATTGTTCATAGTATTTGCCTTATTATCCTTTCCACGTCTGCTGGATCTGTAACAATATCCCTTCTTTCATTTCTGATAAGAAATTTGTGTCCTCTCTCTTTGTCAGTCTGGCTAGAGTTTTATCAATTTTACTGATCTTTTCAAAAAAATAACTTTTGTTTCATTGATTTTTTTCTATATAGTTTTTCTATGATCAGTGTAATAATTCCTGCTTTTAACTCCTTTATTTCTCTCCTTCTGCATGCTTTACATTTATTTTGCTCTTTTCTTTCTATTTTTTTAAAGTGGAAGTTTAGATTATTGATTTGAGGCCTTTCTCTTTTTTCTTTTTATTCATTTATTTATTTGTTTATTTTAACATTTATTTGTACATATTTGTGAGGTACAGTGTTGTTTCAGTACATGAATATACTGTACATTGATTCACTTAGAATAAATAGTATAGTTTTGTACCTGTTACCTTCTCGCCCGAGCCTCTGGTAACCATTATTCTACTCTCTATTTCTGTGAGAACCAAGTTTTTTTCCTAGATTCCACATGTGAGTAAGATCATACAGTATTTGTCTTTCTGTGCCTGGCTTACTTCACTTAACATGATGGGCTCCAGTTTTATCCATGTTGCTAGAAATGATATGATTTCATTTTTTTTTATAGCTGAATAGTATTCCATTGTGTATATAGACCACAGTTTTTTAGTCCATTCATTTGTTGATGGGCATCTAGATTGATTCCATCTTCTTGGCTATTGTGAATAGTGTTGCAACAAACATGGGAGTGCTGGTGTGTCTTCGATTTAATGATTTCATTTCTATGGGTATATACCCAGTAGAGGGATTGTTGGGTCATACAGGTAGTTCAGTTTTTAGTTCTCTAAGGAGCTTCCATGCTGTTTTCCACAATGGCTATACCAATTTCCATTCCCACCAACAATGTAGGTTTATCTTTTAAAAAAAACCACCCTTTTGTTTTACCAAGTTTTTGTGTTTTTTAAAATCTCTAATTCATTTATTTCTGCTCTGATCTTTATTATTTTTCTCCTTCTTCTAATTTTGGGTTTGGTTTATTCTTGTTTCTCTAGCTCCTTGATGCGTAACATTAGTTTGCTTATTTGAAGTCTTTCTTCTTTTTTGATGTAGGTATTTATTGATATAAATTTCCTCTTAGGACTGCTTTTGCTGATCCCATAGGTTTTGGTATGCTGTGTTTTCATTTTTATTTGTCTCCAGAAATTTTTTAATTTTATTTTTAATTTCTTCTTTTACCCATTCATTGTTTAGGAACATGTTCTTTAATTTTCATGCATTTGTACAGTTTCCAATGTCCTTCTGTAATTGACTTCTAGTTTTATTTCATTGTAGTCAGAAAAGATAGGTGGTATGATGTCAGTTTTGTCAAATTTGTTGAGACTTGTTTTGTGACCTAAAAAAAGTCTATTGTAAAGAATGTTCCATGTGCTGCTGAGAAAAAGAGTATTCTGCAGCTGTTGGATGAAATGTTCTATAAATTTGTGTTAAGTCTAATTGGTCTACAGTGAAGATTAACTGTGATGTCTCTTGGTTAATTTTCTGTCTGTATATCTGTCTTTGGCTGAAAGAGGACTAGAGTTGGGACTAAAGTTCCCAACTATTATTGTGTTGGAATCTATTTATCTCATCAGGTCTAGTAGTATTTGCTTTATATATCTGGGTACTCCAGAGTTGGGTGTACATGTATTTATAATTTTTATGTCCTCTTGTTGAATTGATTCCTTTATCATTATATAATGACCTTCTTTATCTTTTATTATTTTCCTTGGCTTGAAGTCTATTTTATCTAATATAAGTATAGCTACTCTTGCTCTTTTTTTATTTCCATTTGTGTGAAATATCTTTTTTTCATTCCTTCGCTTTTAGTCAATGTGTGCCCTTACAGGTGAGGTAAGGCAACAGATTGTTGGTTCTTGTTTTATAATTCATTCAATCGCTCTATGTATTTTAATTGGGTAATTTAATCTATTAAAATTTAGAGTTATTATTACTATATAGGCAGTCATTACTGCCATTTATTTTCTTTTTTTCTGACAGTTTTGTAGATCCTTTTTTCCTTTTTTCTGGTCTTACTGTCTTCCTTAGTGATTAAGTGGTTTCATTGATAGCATATTTTCATTTATCACGATTTATTTTTAGTATCTATTACAGGTTTTTGTGTTATGGCTACCACAAGGCTTACAAAACACATGTTATAGTAATGACTGATTATTTTCAACTAAAAATTTAGTTTTGATAGCTAAGAAAAAGGAAAAAAAACAAAGCCAACTCTCCACTTTGACATCATCTTTCTCCCATTTTTTGACTTTTTGTTTCAATTTACAGCTTTTAATATTGTCTATCTTTTATACGGTTGTTGAATTTATTATTATCTAGTTGGGTTTTCCCTTTTGTCTTCCTCGTAAGGATATAAGTGATTTATTTATTACCCCTGCAACATAGACAATTCTTAGAATGTCTGTATATTTACTTAAGTAGTGGGTTTTTACCTTCAACTGTTTTCTTGTTATACTTTAGTGTCATCTTCTTTCAGTTTGAAGAGCTCCCTTTAAAAATTCTTGTAGGGCAGTCCTAATGTTGATGAATTTCCTTAGCCTTTGTTTACCTCAGAAAGACTTTATTTCTCCTTCATATTTGGAGATAAGTTTTACTGGATACAAAATTCTTTGTTGACAATGTTTTTCCTTCAGCACTGTGAATACATCATCTCACTCGCTCTTTGTTGGGTTTCTACTGAGAAATCCACTGACAGCCTTATAGGACTCCATTGAATGCTATGTTTTTCTTTTCTCTTGCTGCTTTCAGTGTTCTTTCTTTGGTTTTTCATAATTTGATTATGATGTGCCTTGAGCTGTTTATCTTTCAACTGAATTTGATTGGTGACTTCTGAGCTTCTTGTACATGGATGCTGTCATCTTTCTGAATACTTAGGAAATTTTCAGCTATTATTTCCTTAAATATGCTTTCTAGGGCTTTTCCTTTTTCACCTCCTTCAGGTAACCAATTATGCAAAGGTTATTTTGCTTGAAGGTATCCATTAATTGCTGCAATTATGGTTCATTTTTTCTTATTCTTTCTTCTTTTTGCTCCTCTGACTGGATAATCTGGTGTGTTCTGTCTTTGAGTTCACTCATTTATTAGAGCTGTTAGAGCCTTCTGTTGAGATCATCAGGTCAGATAACATACTTATTATTTCTAATATTGATTCTCTTTCTTTTCTTAAATATCTTTTTCTTTTTTTTTTTCTTTTTTTTGGGGGGGATCTAATGTGACTTTTATTGTTCCAAACAGTTGTGGTCACTGGAAAATTTGAGATTCCTCTTTTTTTTTTTTGTCTTTTTCCGTGTCCGGCAACGGATCACAACCCTCATTGTCACCCCCGCACCGGACCGGGACCGGCAATGGGACCACAACCCTCGGCGCTGCCCCCGCGCCTCGCTCAGCCAGTGAGCAGGAACTGGTCTGTATGTGGGATCCGAACCCTCGGGCGGGAGCGCCGCTGCACTTCCCAAGCGGCGCACTATCCAGTGCGCCACCGGGCCAGCCCGAGATTCCTCTTTTTTAGTTAATCATTTTTTATTTTAATTTATCAGTGCACAACGTAGTTGATTTTCAAGTACCTTTAGTGATTCCTCTTTCTCCTCTCCCACTATCCACTCCTGCCCACATCAACATCATATCTGTTTACTTGTCTTAACACATTCAAGGAATAGTTGTGATTGTTGTGTCTTCTTTCCCCCCACACACATTTGTTTGTATATTTATTTATTTATTTATTTTTAGCTCCGATAAAAAAGTGAGAACAGGTGGTATGTCTCTGTCTGTGCCTGACTTGTTTCACTTGATATGATTTTTTCTAAGTCCATCCATGTTGCTGTTCTTTTTTATAGCAGAGTAGTATTCCACTGTGTAGATATACCACATTTTCTTTATCCACTCATCTGGTGATGGGCATTTGGGCTGGTTCCAACTCTTGGCTATTGTAAATAGTGCTGCAATAAACATTGGAGGACAGGTATCCCTTCAACATGATGACTTCTATTACTCTGGGTATTTTCCCAGCAGTGGAATAGCTGGGTCATGTGGTAGATCTATCTGCAATTTTTTGAGGAACCTACATACCATTTTCCATAGAGGCTGCACCATTTTGCAGTCCCATCAGTAGTGTATGGGGGTCCCTTTTTCTCTACAACCTCACCAGTATTTATCATTCTCAGTCTTTTGGATATTAGCCATCCTGACTGGAGTGAGAAGGTATCTCGGTGTAGTTCTGACTTGGATTGCCCAAATCCTGAGTGATGTTGAGCATTTTGTCATGAGTCTGTTGGCAATTCATATATTTTCCTTTGAGAAATGCCTATTCAGCCCCTTTGCCCATTTTTTAATTGGGTTACTTGTTTTTTTGCTATGAAGTTGTTTAAGTTTCTTGTATATTTGGGGTATTAATCCTTTGTCAGATGTATATTTTGCAAATATTTTCTCCAA
The DNA here is from genome assembly GCF_000696425.1 of Galeopterus variegatus. Classification (NCBI taxonomy): domain Eukaryota; kingdom Metazoa; phylum Chordata; class Mammalia; order Dermoptera; family Cynocephalidae; genus Galeopterus; species Galeopterus variegatus. The sequence continues at coordinate 148,922 of NW_007728682.1, read as the reverse complement.
CTCTGTTGGATGTCTTTTTGCTCTGTTGATTGTTTCTTTTGCTGTGCAGAATCTTTTTAGTTGATATAATCCCATTTGTTTATTTTTCCTTTGGTCACCTGTGCTTTGGGGGTCATATTCATGAAGTCTGTATGCAATCCTACTTCCTAGAGTATTTCCCCTATGTTTTCTTTAAGGAATTTTAATGTTTCAGGGTGTATATTTAATTTTTTAATCCATTTTGAGTTGATTTTGGTATATGGTGAGAAGTATGGGTCTAGTTTCATTCTCCTGCATGTGGATATCCAATTTTTCCAGCACCATTTGCTGAAGTGGCAGTCTCTTCCCCAGTGTGTAGACTTGGTGACTTAGTCAAAGATCAGACAGCTGTAGATGTATGGGTTGATTTCTGGGTTCTCTATTCTATTCCATTGATCAGTGCATCTGTTTTTATGCTACTACCATGCTGTTTTAGTTATTACAGCTTTGTAGTATAGTTCAAAGTCAGTGTTATGCCTCCAGCTTTATGTTTTTTGCTCAGAATTGCTTTGGCTATTCATGGTCTTTTGTTATTCCATATAAATGTTGGGACAGTTTTTTCCATTTCAGAGAAAAATGTGATTGGAATTTTGATGGGGATTGCATTGAATTTGTAGATCACTTTGGGTAGTATCGACATTTTCACAATGTTAATTTTTCCAATCCAAGAACATGGAATATCTTTCCATCTTCTTGTGTCCTCTTTAATTTCTCTCAATAGTGGTTTGTAGTTCTCTTCATAGAGATTTTTCACATCCTTGGTTAACTTTATTTCTAAGTATTTGATTTTTTTGGTGGCTATTGTAAACAGGATAGCTTTCTTGATTTATTTTTCTGTACGTTCACTGTTGGAGTAAAGAAATGCTACTGATTTTTGTGTGTTGATTTTGTATCCTGCAACATTGCTGAAATAATTTATCAACTCCAAGAGTTTGGTGTTTAATTTCCAAATATTTGGAAATATTCTTGTTTTCTCTCTGTTATTGATTCATAGTTTAATTCATTTAAGGGCAGAGAGTATACTTTGTATAATTTCAGTTATGTTAAATGTGTTATGCTTTGTTTTATGAGCCAAGATTTGTTCTATTTTGATGAATGCCTCATGTGCACTTGAAAGGAATGTGTATTCTGGTGTCCTTGGATGTAATGTTCTATAAATATTTATTAGATCCAGTTGGTTGATGGTATGGTTTTTTCCTAATCTTGCCCTTGGTGACTTTCTGTCTACTATTCCTATATATTATTAAGAAAAGAGTGTTAAAAATCTCCAAATATAATTGTGGATTTACCTATTTCACCTTTCATTTTGATAAATTTTTGTTCATGTACTTATAAGCTCATTTTGGGGGTGCATACATAATTAGGATTATTTACTCTTATGTACGTTGCATCATATGTACATTATCCTGGTAATTTTCATTGCTCTGAAGTCTATGTTTCCTGATATTAATACAGTCACTCCAGCTTTCTTTTGATTAGTGTTTGTGTGGTATATATTTTTTCATTCTTTCACTTAAAATCTATCTGCGTTATCATAATTGAAGCGAGTTTCTTGCACTTCTACAACTTCATATGGGTCCAGGATCAAGGAGGAAAGAGAGAGAAAAGCTATGATGGCTGGCTGCATTAGAATTACAGCTCCACCAATGGAGAACTTGGCATCTCAATCTTAACATTTTGAAAATGTTTACATGAGTATATTCATAATATTCGAGTGAAGGTGATAGAGAAGTAGCATTCAAGGATAGAGAAGACAAAACTAATTCCAGACACTAGCTCAGTGGTCCTCAAACTTCAGAATTTGAATATGAGGAGAATTCTGTTGTAAACCCAGATTTCTAGGCTACAGCTACAGAGATTCTGCTATGCTAATTCTAGGCTGGTGTCTGGGAAACTGAATCTTTATACCCCAGGTGATTATGATGCAGGGGGTCTAAGGACACTTTAGACAAGTTTTTCTTACCTAATATTATGCAGCCAACTTGATACTTATTACTCAAAGACAAGGCAGGGCTAAGTTCTTTTAAATAAACAAATGAATAACGCTGGGAAATTTTAATTGTGTTTTAATAGCACTTCAAATTAGATTTTTTTCCCTTTCCCTGTAAGCTAATTTTAACACAAGTCATTTGTTAGCTGAACTCTCTCATTCTATTTAAATAAAGTGGCTCTGAAGAAGGCTTGCTGTGATTGAGACCATATAAAAAGAAATATTGAAGATAATTGTATGATTTTTCTTAGTTCTTCATTTATTTGTCTCCTTCTCAGAAATCTACTTTCTCTGATTTTCTAAGCTGCTTTTTTTTTTCCTTGTGACCAATAAGGGGATTGTAACCCTTGGCTTGGTGTCACCTGCACCACGCTCAGCCAATGAGCACACCGGCCATCCCTATATAGGATCCGAACCCATGGCCTTGGCGCTTCCAGTGCCGCACTTTCCCGAGTGAGCCACGGGGTTGACCCCTAAGCTGCTTTTTAATTTTTTATTTAGTATTCATAGAAAATCCAGAACGGAGGAATTCCTAATTTTTATAGTGTTTGCTCTCCTTTAAGCCTTGTGTTATCAACACACATTTCTAGCATCTCCAGCAATTTTGTCTCACCAATATGCCTTCAACTTTCACTTAGGAATATAAAGACAGGCTATTTTCTTAGTGCAAGTGCTTTCTTCTCTGATGTAAGAGACAGTTTTGGTACCAGCAACTCTAGTCTTTTAGTTCATTCCAATCATAATTATACTTCAAGTGGATTCTGAAACAGGAATACAAACTAGGCAACATGTCTTCCATTCTGAGCATGTTAAATAGACTGTAACTTTTTTTTTTTAAAGCAATCAAGCTACCATAATTTGCCAAAGATTATTGGGACAGTGATAACCTTGAAATAACTACAAATTTGGTTTCTCTGAATGAAATAAGAGTTCCTCAGATTTGGACATGTGACCACCATTAGGATATATGTAATATTACAGAATTCGGAATACAGTATTTCCTTGTTATTATTCTTGGTACCATTTTATTAATGAAGAATGGTGCTAAAATGTAAAGATATATTTTAACTTTATGAACACAAGGTATTCATTTTGTATTTTACTAAATGATATTGTAGTGTCTTAGAAGAGTTTCTACACTTCTTGAAGGTGAGCAATTTCCTCACTCTCCTCTGAGAAATTGAGTCTGATATTGTAAAGAGCTATAATGTGGTCATCACTATTGGGTTAAGCAATAGAATGGACATACTATTTTTATTCTAGTTTACTTTTCTAATACTCTTCACTTAAAGGTTTGGGAAAGGCATATTTTGTGCTTAAATGAACTTGGATTTCTCATCTTAGAGACAGGCTCTCCTACCAAATAGAGAAATGTGTAATGTTCAGTAACATGATAACTATTCTGCCATAACAGTGCTATTGAAAGTGATCTTGTTAATTAGCTTAGATTTCAAAAAAGACTTGCAGATCCTCAAAAGATTTGAGAATTAAAAGATGAGATAGTAGGAGATTGGGGGAAAATTCTTATAAAAAGAGGCAAGTAATTTTCTAAGGACAGTATTTGTACAGGTTATTGTTGCCATAGGCACGCCAAGGGAAAGTCTGTGGTACTGCAGTTTGCTAGGCACTATATCGGTGGCACTACTATGCTGAGATCTGTTCACTATGCTTATATAGAAGATCTTACATTTTCTTTTCTTTTCTTTTTTTTTTTTTTTGTCTTTTGTCTTTTTTCCGTGTCCGGCAATGGATCGCAACCCTCAGTGTTGCCCCCATACCGGACCGGGGACCGGCAACGGGATTGCAACCCTCGGTGTTGCTCCTGCACCTCGCTCAGCCAGTGAGCGGGAACCGGTCTGTATGTGGGGTCCGAACCCTCGGGCGGGAGCGCCGCCACACTTCCCAAGCGGCGCACTATCCAGTGCACCACCGGGCCGGCCCTTACATTTGCTTTTCTAACTGATTTTTTTATTCATGTGTTATCTATTTCCCCCTGTGGCCAGTAACAAATAGGAAAAACAGTTAATCAGTTCAATAGATATTTATCTAACAGAAGAAATGAAGATGAATGTATTAGTTAGTTCAATTGCTATGACTAAGATATTTAAAATATCAGCTAAAACAAGATAGAAAATTCTTTCTCTTCCATATAAAGCCTGAGTGAGAACTCTGGGGGTGATATGGTAGTTCCTCTTTCATCAGAGACCAGGATCTTTTGTCTTATTTCTCTACCATCCTTAGCACATAGTTTCCAATTCATGCTCCCACCAGACCATCTACATTTCAGCCAGCACAGAGGAGGAAAGGTAGAAAGAAAGGCCACATCACATCTCAGCTCACCTCATGTTTACTCACATCCCAATGACTATATCTTGATCAAATGGCAATGCTTAGCTGCACAGAAGGCTGGGAAATGTGGTCCATATCTGGATGACCATATTACTAAGAAGAAGAGAATAAATATTGTTGGACAATTGGAATTTGCTACCACAGTGAGTATAACAAGTTTCTCCCCTCAGTGAGCTTAAAATATTCTGCAAGCATTAAAAAAACTACATGTAGTTAACTATAATACAAGCAAGATAAAATAAGTATGAAATAAGAATTATATGAAGTGCTATCAGTGAAAGGAAGGAAAGCATAAATATGATATAAATGTTTATCATTTGGAAAGCAGATAGGACATTCAGGAATAAAAGCCCATTGGCTGGGCCGGCCCGGTGGCGCACTGGATAGTGCGCCGCTTGGGAAGCACGGCGGTGCTCCCGCCCAAGGGTTCGGATCCCACATACAGACCGGTTCCCGCTCACCGCCTGAGCGAGGCGCGGGAGCAACACCGAGGGTTGCATTCCCGTTGCCGGTCCCCGGTCCGGTACAGGGGCAACACTGAGGGTTGCGATCCATTGCCGGACACGGAAAAAAGACAAAAGACAAAAAAAAAAAAAAAAAAAAGCCTATTGGGATATTGGAATTGTGGGTTTAGATAAAGGAGGAAAGTCCTTGTTAAAAAAGGTATCAGAATATCTAATAAATAGGACATTTTCAAACTATATCCGCTTTTATCCACCTAAAGTCTCTGAGATGCTTCCATACCACTAAGTGTGTTCTCTTTGTTGGGGATGATGAAGCAAGGAAAAAAGATGGAGAATGACTGATCTAAATCCTTCACAAGTCTTAAAACCTCCTAAAAAGGGTGATTCACTTTATCAGATGTTTCCAACTATCTCACTATATAGGGTCTTTGATTTTCTTTCTGCTTCTCTGTCTCAGGGTGCTTTTCAGGAAATAATGATCACTTTTTGGCAGTTCATCAGAAGAGTGGGAAGCCTGTATTCATTTATCACCGTTCACAAGACATTGAGAAGAGCCTGGATATAGCTCCACAAAAGATACGTAAGCAGAGCTACCATTCCTCTTCCGAAGCTCAAGTAAGCAAACACCACCGAATAGTTAATTCAGCCTTTCCCAGACCTGCGTATGACCCATCTCTCAATTTGCTGGCCATGGATGGTCAAGATCTAGAAGTGGAAAATCTTCCGATCCCAGCAGCAAATGTCATTGTGGTGGTAAGTACTGTGTTTAACTGATGCCAATGTTAATGCTGCTGCTTTCTTCTGTGGTTGATGCTTGAAAAAAGAAAAAATATCCAATTGTGAATAGTTACCATTGGATCTCAATGGTTATTTACCACAGCACTTCCCATTCTCTGATATTTCTTTTTTGATACTTTATTGTTTTCTGTTTGCTTTTTCCCATGAAATCAGAATACTTTTCTGTATTGTCTGTCCATAGCTCAATGCATGGTGCATAGTAAATGCCTAATAAATATTTGAATAAAAAATTGCTTTAGGAAGGCCTTACAGTTATAGCAGATCATGTCCTGTACCAAGCTTCTTTCCTTCTATGATCATTTGTTTTAAGCAGATAGGACTTAGTATCAGTCTGTGTAAATAAATATGAATTATTGAAAATCCTCTGGTCACTTGACTCAAATTGTAATAAATTAAGAGACAGCTGAAAGGGAGGGAGTGTTTGGGGGAGGATAGTTTTCTGTCACTGGAGAAGGTAATATGGGCTGGGAATAATTGATGGATAATATTCCTAATATCACTGAATAAGCATCACTCTCTATTAATCAAGGTGATACAATGGTCCTATTCATTATATTCTTAGAGTATATAACCCAGGCCATGGGTTCTCAATTTGTGGAGATTTAAATACATGCTGAGGTTGACACCCTACTTGGACAATAGTTAGAAATCATAGTAGGAAGATCCACATTAAAACTAAAAATCAGTAGCTAAACAGCTGTTACTGCATTTCTGCCTCAAAATGTAATCAAAAGAGTTGATTTTTGAGGCAAAGATAATTCAGTGAAACCTTGTTTGCACTTTGGTAATCTCTCTATGCACCAAATGTATTAAATTTAACAGGCTTCTTTTTCTTTTCTTTATTTTTTTTTTATCTACTACATATAGTACACTTAGCATTGAGAATCAAAGATCCATTCATTGATGTTTACAACTAGCATACATTGAATATTTATTATGCCCCAGTTTTCACTTGGGGGATCTGAGAACAGACAAATAAAATAGAGTCTCTGGTTTTGCTTAAGAATGTCAATAATTCAAGAAAAATCATAAATTAAGAACACAAGATGAACTCTTGTTAAGAGAAAATATGTGGGTCATTTGGCATCCTGAAATACTTGAACAAGTTTTCTGCATTAACATGAGTAACAGATGTTCTGAAGGTTAATGTCATGTACTCTGTCTAGTCAGTGAAGATAAACGATGTTAATGATGTCTCTGTTTCTGGATATGTTCGTGTTAATGCTGGGGCTCATGGGAGATATTTCCTCTAGTGACCGTCATATACCCACAGTCATCATCTCTTAAAGTCACTGTGAATTACAGTTCCAGAGGCTTATTTTATCTTGTAATGTCATACACTGTCTGGTTAATTTAATATTATGAACAATAAAAGGCATCAGTGAGGAATTCTGGCAAGTCATTTCACTTTTAGCTTATTCACAGTTTGGAGATTCATGAAGAAGCTGTGCTTTTTCTTTTGGAAAATGGTTCCATGCAGGCAATAGGTGATTTTGCTACATTAGCCTTCCCTAACCTCTTTTGATCTAGCCTCTAACCGTTCTGTGACTTTGGTAGCTGGCGACAATAATTGCTGGGCTAATGTTTCCTGTAATCCACTCACATTACTTATGCAAATGATGATTTAGTAGGAAAACCAGGGAGGTGGGGCTATTTTTTCAATAAATAAATAATGTTCAGCTTCCTCAAAGAGCAAAGGGGTGACATGCAATTAAACACCAGCTGGTCTGAAGGCCCATTCTATCCAGAAAAGGAACTTAGGAATGGAACATACAAGAAGATACAAGGGATATATTCTGGGGCAGCTGAATGACTCTGAAGTAAAAACTGATGTATGTTTGTGCATGTAGGGTGTGCATGGATTAAAAACGCATACATATATTAATGCAGACTTTATTTATTGAGGAATATTGCAGTTGTACTAAAGAATTTTTTGTGGTTTATTTTATACCAAAATGAGCAGCATTCATAAGTATCAGTTTTTTGAACTGAGGAAATTATTGGGATCTTTTTTCCAGCCAGGGTAAAAAGCTACCTACAACCTCCAAAATTTCTATGTAACTTCTAAGATTTCCTAGTTAGGAGGGAGAGATCATGTTTTTTCTTCTCCAGTATTTCTTTCTGTCTCTCTTGACTCTGATATCATGGACAGTGAGTTTTAGAATGAGAAATTTAATAGGGACATGAAAGATATATGTGTTTGTCCTCCCTTCCTGATTCCCAATTGACACCACAAAGCATTTCATAAGAGCATTTGTCCACAAATGAATATTTTCCTTTTTCTTCTTTCTCTTGTAATTAGGAAAATCTGTAGCTTATCAGTTCCAAGGAAAGGACAGTACAACAGGAATGTTTATTCCAAAGAATGTTAATTATGTTCCAGGAACTCAATTAAGAAGCTATTATTAGATGTCTGTGCAAGTACTAGAAGAGGGGATGTGAATGGCCTCAAGGTCCGTGCTGATGTAAGAGGGGGAAAAATGGCTTTAGCCAAATGTGCACGAGAAATTCCATAGCTCTTATCACTGAATTCCCAGGATATTCGTCAGGCCACAAAGCCACAACACCGGGAAGAAGGGAACCCAGGGGTGTGGGTAAAAGTGGTGGAATGGAAGTAGCTACAGGCCTCTATAGTTCAGCACAGGATGTTGAGTGAAGAATGTTCTAGCCTGGCCAAAATTTGAGAAAACTGGGGACTAGTAGGTATTTGGAATATAAGAATCAGTAAAAAGTCATGGAGTCAGGGAGATTATGGCCTACTCTACAAGATGGGCTTGAGGGATGGAAAGTAAAGGAAAGAAAAAGAAAACAGAGACAGGGGGAGGAATAGGAAAGGAAGGAAGGGGAAGGGAGGAGAGGACATAGCAGAAGTTCTTAGGGCAGTGGGACGACTTCTATGAGTACACAAGAAGATGATGGTGAGTTTTCAGGAGCTGAGATAGTCTCTGTGAGATTGCTAGAATCCTAAAGCTTTTTGTCCTGCTCACCACTCACCCAGACCAGCACACAGACAGACATTATTTTTTTGACACAAAATATTCCTTGCAAATACTTTCATCAGGTATTAGACTTAGAAAACTACTAAAGCCAAAATATTTGGATAACTCTGGGTTTCAGTTACATCCTGAACCCTGCCTTATCTCAGCTTAGTTCTGCAGTTGACCAATTTTTGAGACTTATCTATGGTAAAAAGGTAATACCTAGATGTGATTTTAAGGGCTTTGAAAGTCCGGGTTTCTTCTTGCCTTGCCACAGTAAAGAAATTTTATAGCATTAACTGTGTTCTGTGATGGGCACAAATAATTGTTGGACACTTTTTCAATAGACAAATTGGTTTAATTATAATTTTATATTTGTGTGGTGAATGTCCCGAAGGGTGGGCTTAATCTGTGTACATACCACTGGAATTCAGCCAGGACGAGGAAGGTGTTTGATGAGGAATATTTTTTTGCAAGTGACAAGAAGTTCAACTCAAACTAGAGGAAATTAGTGGCTCAAGTACCAACACTTCTGTACTATATCTAGCCTTAGGTGTGGTTCAATCAAGGCTCAAATGATGGGATCAGATCAATCTCCCATCTCTAGGGTGACTTCATTCTCAAACTGGTTCTCTTCTCTTTGCCACAACATGGTTTTTTGAAAGTCGTGGAGTTTCATCCTTGCATGTTTATGTTCAGTTGGAAAGAGTGTCTATTTCACAGCTGCCAATAATATGCTAGACTTCCTTATGAATAGAACAATTTAAGTTAAGTACTCAGTTCATCCCTGAAAATTTTGTGGCCAGGTAATAAAATTAGGTTAATTATTTCAAATCTAAACTACTTGCCCCACTGCTAGTACTTTTCTAAAAACCTATAAGCTGTATATGGGAGGGGAGATTACCTGAATAAAAATTGGGACACTATCAATAAGGAAAGATAGAATAAATGCTTTATAGCAGCTCTTCTATACACCAACAATGAACTAGCAGAAACAGAAATCAAGAAAGCAATCCCAGTTACAATAGCAACAAAAAAAATAAAATACCTAGGAATAAATTTAACCAAGGAGGTAAAATATCTCTACAATGAAAACTATAAAACACTGATGAAAGAAATTAAAGAAGACACACAAAAATGGAAAGATACCTGCTGTTGAATATCAACCCAAACTCATTGAGGCTTGGTCTCCACTGTGGCAGTGTTAAGAGAGTGGGAAATCCTATAATGATGATTGAAAGGTGGGCCTTGGAAAGGTGATTAGATTGTGAGAACCGTGTCCAGGTAAATGGATTAATCCATTGACAGTTTAATGGTAGTCATGAGCATGGTTCTGAGGCCTTTAAAAGGAGAAGAAGTGAGGAGTTAGCTCTTTCTCTGCTTCTACCATCCACCATGCGACACTCTGCTTTGATGTGAAGAGTCACTACTCACCAACAAGGCCATTGAGCTTTGGACTTCCAAGCCACTGAAGTTGTAGGAAATAAATTCTGTTTCTTTATACACTACGCAGTTTCAGGTATTTTGTTATAAGCAACAGAAATGGAATAATGCAACATCCCATGTTCATGGATTAGAAGAATTAATATTGTCAAAATGACCGTACTACCCAAAGCAATCTACAGATTCACCCCAACCCCCATCAAACTACCAATGACATACTTCACAGGAATAGAAAAAAACAATCCAAAAATTTGTATGGAACAGCAAAAGATCCCAAATAACCAAAGCAATGCTGAGCAAAAATAATAAAGCAGGGAGCATCACACTCCCTGACTTCAAAATGTACTACAAAGCTATAGTAACCAAAACAGCATGGCACGGGCACAAGTACGTACAGCCAACTGATTTTTGACAAAGGAGTCAAGAACATACATTGAGAAAAGAATAGTCTCTTCACTAAATAGTGCTGGGAAAACTGGAGATCCGTATGCAACAGAATAAAACTAGACCCCCAAATCTCATCATATATAAAAACAAACTCAAAATGGATTAAAGACTAAAATTATAAAACTGCTAGAAGGAAACATAGGGGAAATGCTTCAGGACATTGGGCTGGGCAAAAATATTATGAATAAGACTTCAAAGGCACAGGCAACAAAAGCAAAAATAGAGAAATGGTATTATATCAAACTAAAGAGCTTCTGCACAACAAAAGAAACAATCATCACAGCAAAGAGACAACTTGCAGAATGGGAGAAGATATTTTCAAACTATGCGTCCAATAAGGGATTAATGTCCAGTACTGAATATACAAGGAATCAAACAACTCAATAGTTAAAAACAAACAAACAAACAAAAAAAAACCCAACTGATTAAAAAATGGGCAAAGGAGCTGTACAGACAGTTCTCAAAAGAAGACGTAAAAATGGCCAACAGGTATATGAAAAACGCCCAGTATCACTAATCATCAGAGCAATGTAAATCAAAACCACGATGAGATATCATCTCACCCCACTTAGAATGGCTATTATCAAAAAGACAGAAAATAACAAATACTAGTGAGGATGCAGAGAAAGGGGAACTCCTATACATTGTTAGTGGAATGTAAATTAGTACAGCCATTATGGAAAACAGTATGGAGGTTTCTCAAAGAACTATAGACAGAACTGCCATAAGATCCAGCAATCCCACTACTGGCTACATATCCAAAGGAAAGAAAATCAACAAGTCAAAGGGATACATGCATTCCCATATTTATCAAGGCTCTATTCACAATAGCCAAGATATGGAAACAATCTAAATGTCCATCAATGATGGCTGGATAAAAAAATGTGATAAATATACACAATGGAACAAAGCCATAAAAAAAGAATGAAATTCTGCCATTTGCAGCAACATAGATGAACTTGGAGAAAATTATTTTAAGTGAAATAAGCCAGATACAAAAAGAGAAAACCCGCATGTTCTCACTCGTATGTGGAAGCTAAAAAAGTTGATCTCATAGAAGTAGAAAGTAGAATAGTGGTTACTAGAGACCAGTAAGGGGAGAGGAGATGGGGGGATGGGGAGAGGATAGTCAATGGATACATAATTGTAGCTTGATAGGAAGAATAAGATCTAGTGTTCTATAGCACTATAGGGAGACTACAGTCAACAATAAATTATTTTATAACCTCACGTAGCTAGTAGAGAGGATTTTGAATGTTCCCAACACTAGTGACAAATGTTTGAGGTGATATGTATGCTAATTACCCTGATATGATCATTGCACACTGTACAAATGTACCCAAATATCATATTGTACTCTATAAATATATACAATTAACATGGGTTGATTTAGAAAAATAAATTAAAAAGTAAAAATTCAGAGTCAGAATTAGATTAGAAGTTACCAGAAACTGGGGGGAAGGAATAATAGGTAGTAATTGCTTAATGGTTAAAGAGTTTATGTTTAGGTTGATGAAAGTGTTCTGGAAATAAGTAGAGGTGATGGTCACACAGCATTGTGAATGTAATTAATTCCATGGAATTGTATGTTTAAAAATGGCTAAAATGGCAAACTTTATGTTGTATTTTACTACAATAAAAAAAAAGATGTGTGCTAAAGAAGAGTATGTCAACTTCAGTTTTTATTAAAACACAGTAGCCCCTTCAAGAAACAATGAGGACATAAGGACTTACAACTTAGCCTCAGGAAATAATTCCTGTACAAACTGGATGCAAAGATCATACTCTAAACTCTCTAGCAGTGCCTCGAATGAGCAGCAAATTCACTCTGACACGGGAGAAAGTTAAGGTGCCCAGGATATGTCCTAAAACCCAGATTATTTGCCAATGAGAAGGACTATGCTGCAGTACAATCTATTGGATCTATTACATTATGTCCCCTAAAAAGTCAAATTTGTGAAAATTACTATACTCTATATACTTCTTGATGGTGAGTACTTATATGGTAGGAAACAAAAAGGCTGCATTGAGCTGTGAGAGAAGCAGTGGTGAGGCTCATTTTCTGAGCTAAGCAACTCGTCATCATGGGCAAACTCACAGAAAGTATGAGTCAAGTGTAGGCTTTGGAAAAGTTTTGAATTACTATGTGTTAAGGTCATCTAGGGTCAAAATAGTAAATACCAAATCCAAAATGCTAAATTGATGAAAGACACAAGTCTACTTTAACATGGGCTGTGACTCAGATATCCTTCAATACAGTCCTGGGACGCTTGTTCCAAGTTGCTAGAAGAATGTTTATAAAAGCCAGAGAGAACAAATCTAATTAAAAAAAAGTTACAATGCAAGGAGGTTTGTCAAACAACAACAACTGAAAACACACACATGCGAATTTACAAATGGGAAAGGAGAAATCATGGAGAAAACCGAGTCCATATAAGCAGCTAAAGAATGGCAGGATAGGCATCCCAGATGAGTGTGAAAGGATAACTCATCGCATGGTGTTCACACAATTGGACAGCTATTTGGCGAAAAATAATCATGATAGTAATAAGTAACAGTTATTTTTTGCTAAGCACAAAATGTTTATAGTGTGCTAAGCACTACACTAAGAACTATGCAAGTATTATCTCTTTTAACTGTTACAGCAATCCTGTGACCATAACAAAACTGTTATCTCCTTTTCCCCATTTTATCCTTTTGTCTTTCTTTCCCTTATAAGCTACTGCATCATCCTGCTAACTAGTCACTCTGCACCCACTCTCTCACATTTTTGTCAGTGATCCACAGAAAGTTTAAATTAGATCATATCACAACACACACACACATACTCACTCTCCACTGCCTTTCCATTGCCATAGAAATAAAATTCAAGCATTTTGCTATGGCTACATCCTACATCCCCTGGAATCCAAGATTCCCAGAACACTTGCCTGGAGATTCTGATTCCATAGCAGTGGGATGGGCCCCCTGAATCTGTGTATTCAATAAGTATTCTAGAGGATTCCTGAGTTTTAAGGAGCTTGAGAAGTACTGCATACAGTCTGCCTATCTCTGTGTCTCTGAGCTCATCTCCCTCCACTCCGTCCCCCTGATTCCACACAAACTGCTCTGGCTTCTCTCTTCCTCTGGACAGTAAACCCATTCCTTGATCAGGAATTTTTCCCTTGATATTCTCTGGCCTAGAATGTACTTTCTGCAAATCTTGTGTCTAGAACATAATGAAGGTTCTATAAATATTTTTAAATTAATAAATAAATGTCAACTAACAAAATGCAGCTGCTTCTGGACACTGAGATTATGAGTGTTTTTTTATTGCATTCTTTGGACCTCAACCTACAATGATTTTTACGTTCTTTCTTTACTTTATTACTTAAATTTTCAGCACAGCTTGTATGATTTTCAGGAACAAATTTCAAAAGTAGAAATGTGAAAACAAAAGGTAAATAAATATTGGGAACATATTGCATCACTGAAAGGAGGAAGCTGTCTTACATCTTAGCTAGAGTTACTGTTTAAAACTACAGCTTCCAAAGACATTTACGTCCACCTTCCTGCCTTATTTTTCTTCATAGCACTTTTGGCCTTCTAGCTACTATTTTCTACATACCTTTCTTCCGAATCATAATGTAAGCTCCACAAAGTGCTTACATTATGGGATTTTTCTATTCTGTTCTTGCTGTAACTTCAATGCTTAGAACAGTACCTGGCCCATAACAGGGCTCAGTAATTATTTATTGAATGAAAGAATAAATTGATACCAAAAGAAACAATTCAATAGCTGGTAATTAAATAAATGGTACATCTTATTATCAAGAAAATGTGATTAAGTGCACAATTTTAGTACTTAATTACCTATCACCATGTGGCCTTGTTTTACATTTTTCTCTCCCCATATAGAGTAGAATTCCATGAGAGAATAAACTTTTTTTTTCTGTATCTATAACCTTTCAGTAGTGAATGCAAAGTAGCTAGTCAATGAATATCTGATGATTGCTTAATTCATTACCAGTATTCAAAATCATTAGACTTGACTTAAAAGATCTACAATGATAAAAAAAATGTACTACAATGATAACAAATGTACTACAGTGTCAAATTAGATTTTATTTTTAAGAAAGTCTAGATAAAAGGAAATTCTATAATATGCTTCAGAAGTTTGGTTAGACTTTTGCTCTTTTCCTAACCTAATATAAGTGCTTTCTATTAAATTATAAAATCTTATATAATTACCTTTGTGTTTATTCTAAACTTTTGCACTTTAGAAAGCTTTGTGCTTAGATTTCCCCAGATACTACTGTCTCCTTGCAAGATAGTCTTGAAGTAGAAATTCCATTCTTGAGCTTGGTATCCTGACAGTCATAACTGTCACCATATGTTGCTTTTCTCCGTTTCTAGCTATTAAAGCAGCAAGGAGGATGCTGGCACATGTTCTGGAAATGCTAGAGGATAAGCTTCAGCAATGTCTATGTGACGTTACAACACTGGGCCACTCAGTACATCTGCTTGTTTTGGATCATATAGACTCAATATTAGGATGACTAAAGTCATAAGAGAGCTGGTTTAGTTCACTTTCATACTGAAGAT
Source organism: Galeopterus variegatus (assembly GCF_000696425.1). Lineage (NCBI taxonomy): Eukaryota > Metazoa > Chordata > Mammalia > Dermoptera > Cynocephalidae > Galeopterus > Galeopterus variegatus. The sequence continues at coordinate 133,851 of NW_007728682.1, read as the reverse complement.
AAGCCTTGCTCTCTAGTTACATTGCATCTCCTCATGGACAGATAATAATTTCGTAATATTTTTGTTCTGATTCCAAAAGGTATGTCTTTTCATAGAGTTGTAGAATACTTAGACTATATAGAGGACAAAAAGGAAATAAAAATAATCTTTAAGTATTAGATAACTAGTTTCATCTTTTATATGTATGAACGTACACATCTTTTTTACAAAAGTATGGAATCTGCATATGTAAGGTTTTATAATTTTTTACTCAGTTTATATTGCAAGTCATTAAATATCTTTATATAGCATCATTTTTAACAGCTGCTAAAAATCCCATTGTGCAATAGATGTCACAGTTTTTTGTGTTGACTTATATTACAAACACATTCATTGATTTAAGGCAGCTAATCCTGAGAAGAAGTAAATGTTGAATGGATCAAATATATGAGGGTACTTCAAAAAGTTCATGGAAAAATATAAATATAAATCTTTTAATGAACTTTCTGAAGTACCCTCACAGTAGTCTTCTCATACCGACTACCCAATTAATATTATTGTGAGAATCTGATGAAAAATTTTGGAAAAGCTACTTTTTTAATGAACTCTCTATGTAATTATAATATGGGATTGAATTTCTCTCATTTGGGTAGATTATGTATGTTCAATAGATTTTAAATCTTAAGCAAGGGGAATATTAAAAGCAGCCAAAGAAGTAAAAAAGGAGGAAAGAAAAAGAAAAAAGTCATTCAGAGAGTACAAGAGAACAGTTCTTAACAACTGGAAAACCAAAAGACAATTTTAGAGAGAGGCTTAAAAAATACAGGACAAAAAAAAGTAAGATGGTTTGTTCAGAAAATATAAAATGTTCTATTTCAGGACTTTGAAGAAGACAGAAAGTTCTGTTCCTCTTTATGTTGAATCCTAAAAAAAAATTTTTTTTAATTTAAAATTTCTGGGGCTGGCTGGTTAGCTCACCCGGTTAGAGAATGGTATTGATAATGTCAAGGCCAAGGGTTCAGATCCCTGTACTGGCCAGCTGCCAAAAAAAACAAGTAAAATTTCCACAATAATGTCAAAAAATGGGATCTGCAGATAAATAAAGAGAGCATCTTTCCTTTGGAGCAAATATTTACTTGGAGCTATTAGTCTCTCTCTTAAATTGTCTTTTGGTTTGCCAGTTGTTAATACTCACTGTGAGTGACTTTTTTCTTTTTCTTCCCCCTTCTTTCTTTATTTCTAATCAAAAATACGTATAAATCATTCTCACTATTTTGTTACTATACAATTTTTCACTTTAAAATCTAACTGCTAATGGATAATTACAGTGGGCTTTCCGGACATCTGGCCTTGCCATATATGATAAGATTGGCACCATTTAGCAAATACCTTAGTTCTTTCAACATGATTCCTAGAATTCAGATGGTAGAAATCATTTGTTTCTTTCTCTTGTTTTAGAGAAATTTAGGAGCTAAAAGGCCCCAGAAGACTCTCTCCCTGGGCAAAGTTATGAAGCTTACTCATGGTGCCAATCAGCATTTGGAATGTGAGTCCCGAGCTCAGATGGGTTGAGGCCAACGCTCTAGATCTCGGAAATATCCAAAGACCTAGTTGTGGCAGATAATACCGTATCAAGATGAGATGAGAGAATGTAGACATAGAAAACGAAGATAGAATATAGACTGTCACTGTGAAGGAAGAGGAAAGAGGACCCGCACAGAGAAGGAACAGATGGACATACAGGAGCTTCACTGCGTAAATTCTTCTGGCAGTCTTGACCAATCAAAAAATGTCAGCTAAATATTACATTATTATGCCAATCCAAGTCTGCTTCCTAACCCACTAACCTTTTTATTTCCTTCTTGAGAACGTATAAGATCCCTGATCTGGCTGTGACCTTTTGAGGACAAGGTCTGGGCTTTCCATTAAGCAAATAAGGAGGAGAAAATTTGCAGATTGAAGGAGAGAATTGGAGGGGAATACAGAGGAATTGGCAAGATGAGCCAAGGTCTTAGATTTAGCTGTGTAAATACCTTATTATTGTTAAGATACTGTCTATACTAAGGTAATCAATCAGCTTACTAGAAAAAATGACATGAGAGGGAAAAACATTGGAAGTGACTTAAAATGGCTATAGCATAGTAAAGTGTGTGGGCTCAAATCCTTGCTGTGTCTCCTCTATTTTCTATGACTTCTGTGACTTATTTAGTCTGTCTGTATTTCTTTATCTTTAAAACAGGAGGAGTAAAATTACCTATCTCATGGAGGCATGGAGATTAAAAGAGAAAAGACATCCAATACACTTACATGGTGCCTAGTGCATAGTGAGCACTCAATAAATAATAACTACATAGACAGAAATATTCCCTCTATTTTGTGCAAAGTACAGATCAAAGTAATTTGATAACATATCTTGGACTCAAACTAGCAGTAGGTTAGGCTAGGATGGGAAGCCCATGAACACCTGAGGACATGCAGCCTCTTTGGGCCAATTTAAGCAGAAATAATAGAAGAAGGAAGTCTAAACATTATAAAATGCCCATCAAGGAAGATCAGCAATAAGTTTCAGATGAAAATTTTGGCAAATTAGAAAAATGGGTATTATTCAATTTTCCTATTCCTAGCCACTATGGAGAATAACAATATTATAAATACATACAAACACAGAGGCAAACTCTTTCTTGGGTCTTGCTGGAATAGCGTTTTCAATGCTTGCTTCTTGTTCCTCCCTTCCCTCTAAAGTATTCATTATGGTAAAGGTGGGTCTCCTGGTGGTGTTTTAGCCCAGAGTGTTCTGGGTTCCCTGCATCCTCTAGAAAACTGGGAGTTGGGAAGCAGTCATGGCAGGGATTTAGGGTTTGAATTCTGATCATCATTACTTCTATCTACCATAAGTAGTGACGGAGTGCAGAGAATCTGGGAATCAGCAATGCTAGGTAGAGGCACAGGTCCTAAAAGAAATACCTCCAGGGTGAGACCAATGTAGATATTGAATGAAAAAGCTTCTAGACTAGGGGGTCTCTTTATTTTCTCTTGAGCGGAATTAGATTTAAATTTGATTCTTGGAGTTTGGAGAGAAAGATGTTGATGTCAGGGGTTAAGTGGCCCAGCCACGGGGGTACAGAATAAAAGCCATAGATCCAGGTTAAAGAAGATTGATAATGGAGTTATCAGCATAAAACTAAACAACAAGCAGCATAACACAAAGACTGTGTCACAATAGTGTCACAACAATCACCCAATACTTAAGAAGAGAAAATAAATCTAGGAAATGTTCCATTTCCTGTTCCCTGGCTAATTAAAAAGAAAATATTATTTCCTTATACTCTTTATATGAATGACTATTTCAAATATATTTGCTTCTTATCACTGTTGAATCTATTCATTGTGTCAGAATAACTTTAGAAATATAAAAATGCATGTTGTACCTTAGCCATTTATCACCGTCCTTTCAGAAAGAAGATTGGTCACAATTTTGTACTTAAGACATTTTTCAAATTACATTTTCTATATTTTATTTTTGAAGGATCAAAGTATAACCAACCAGTCTTCATACCCCAGGTTGCTTCTTTCCTCACTGATCTGACCATGTGAGTCTAAAAAATAAATCAAGAGGATATTATCAACTTTAGATATCTTTCAATTTAGCCTTCATTTTTACATGAGTTAGTCATTTAACTGAAACAATAATTTAGTAACAGGTAACTTCAAAGAAAAAAAGAAAAAAAAGACCCACTTTTGAGGGATAGGCCAAATGTTCACAGACAATTTCTAAGATTGTGGGAAGAGATGTGTTTGTGAGATGTGTTTTCCTCCTCTCTGGAAATGACAGCCCTGTGATGCAATTTCCAAGACAGCCTGAAGGACTTAGTGAACACTGAGAATATTAGTCAGGAAATCAGGGCTAGAAATCTTACTCCTGGGTTTCTGGAGTTGCATTTATTAACGTCATCCAATCATTATCCTGAGTATCTTGGGGTTCTGTATGTGCTTGTATATCTGTAGTTCAAGAAACTCCCTAATTATTTTGTGCTCCCATTGCTGACCTGATGAAGCTCCATTATTTAAGAATTTAATTATTCTTCCTGCCTGAGAACATGGCTTCTAGAATTAAGGTATTTAACCAGAACAAGTACATGTTGCTTCTTTGTGCTTTGAGCCATCAAGTTGTTTTCTCTCTCTTTTTCAAAATAGGTCTCTTTTTAAATAGGAAATATTAGGCCGCAATTAGCAAAATTTATATTGAACAAGCCACTAGGCAAATTCTTTGGATGTTGGCTTTAAAACATCAACACTTAGGGCCGGCCCGGTGGCGCACTGTTGTAGTGCGCCGCTTGGGAAGCGTGGCGGCGCTCCCGTCCGAGGGTTCGGATCCCACATACAGACCAGTTCCCGCTCACTGGCTGAGCGAGGCGCGGGAGCAACACCAAGGGTTGCGATCCCGTTGCCGGTCCCCGGTCCGGTACGGGGGCAACACTGAGGGTTGCGATCCATTGCCGGACACGGAAAAAGACAAAAAAAAAAAAAAAATCAACACTTATTGTTTATGGGCAAATGAATTTTAAAAATTCTTCCTGTGTGACAAGCAATGGTGTCATCTATCTTATTCATAATTTTTTAAGTTACAACATCAAATTAATATAGTCAAGTTTATGCCTACCTGAATTATGAAAAATAGCCAAGTTATAGGAATCGATATATTTCTGGCAAGTAACTAGTACAAGTAGGTCATGGAGACTGGAGAAGAATTAGTAAGTTATATCTGTCAGGGACTACAAATATGTAGAGGCAACAGGATTCTCTAATGTGTAAAGGTTTTAAAAGGACATCTAATCCCTGCTCTTTGAAACATTCATTAATTCAAAAAAATTATTGAGTGTCTCCTGTGTCCTAGGTAGTAAAATGGACACTAGGGATACAATAGTGAACAAGAAAAGTAAGATCATTACGACCATGTAGTTTATATTCTAATGGGAGAAAGACAAAAAATAAAATAAATAAACAAATGAAAATAATAATTTCAGATAGTGGTAAGTGCAATGAAGAAAACAAAACAAAGTTACATGGCGGGGAGAAAGTGGTAGGGACTACATTATATGTATTGGATACTGAGGAATTCTATCAGATATTTAGAAATACTTAGGGAATGAATCAAGGTATAACTCCTGATTTGAAGCTGTGCAGTAGAAGAATAACTTTGGAGTCAACAGAACCATGTTAGAATCCCAATTCAGGCATTTATTAATTGCATTTCCTTCAGTGACTTACTTAACATCCTGTATTTCAGTTTCCTTATTTGTAAAAAAGTGATATTAACAATACCCGTCCTGTGGAATTGGGGGAATTGAATGAAATAATGCATTTAAGGCCCTTACAATCATGCCTGACACATAATGAGATACTCAAAAAAACTGGTTACTATTATTAGCATTTTATGGAAAAAAATGGAAAATATATCTTTCTGGTCTCAGTACCAAGAATACTTAATATTTCTCCTGAGCCACTGGTTGGCTTATAATTATATTTTTTGAGTGCTGAGAATCGTGTTTCTGTTTTTCTCTAAATTGCTAACAAGCTGAGAGCCAAATTTGTGGTCTACCTCAAACAAATACAGAGAACTTTACTAAGTGTCTTATTTATTTTGTGAACTAACCTCATTTTTGGCTGGTTGTTTTCTTCCCTTCATTCTTTTTCTTCTAATTCAATTTCCTCATTCAATTTTATTTTGTGTTATAAGTGTTTTTGTAGGCTGCCATAAATCCTTTCTGTAACATGTTCTGTCTAAACAGTCACCACAACAAAATAGCAATCAGTGTGGACGAGTTGAATCTGAATATTACACAGCAGGAAACCTCCTCACAGGGAGAATCTGTTTACACATGGAGTGTGAAAAAACAAGAAAGTATAGTTCATAAGAAAGAATGACACATACATCTGTTTGGCTCACTGCTCAGCAGGCCGCAACTTCAGCCCAATCCCGGCTTGAGGCAGTGGAACAGAATGGCTTTAAGAGACATTCTGGGTTCATGTGCCTGTTCTGCCACTGACTGCCTTCGAGATCATGGACAAGTCAATGAACATTTCTGAGTTTTTGTTTCTTCATTTTAGTGGTAACTGTAATACTTGCCCTGTTTATCTCTTTTGATCCTTTCTGGGATCAGTGATTGTATTCTGTAAAGCATAATGCATTGTGATAATGTCAGCTGTCACAATCATGGTGGTGGTGGTGATGATGACAATGATGAGATGATCAGCAGGGCTGTCAATTCTGTTGCTGACCCGCTCTGACCTTGGAGTAAATCCCACTACTGTAATGGGCTTCTTGCCTTGTACAAATGTAGGAGGTAGCCTTCACACTGCAGTTTAAGTAAATAGCATCTCCTGGAACTGTGCATCACACGACCTGTATAACCACGTGTGGTAGCCTGACCAAAACCCTGCTTACATTTTGTTTCTGATTATCTCATCTTCCCTGCCTCAGTTTCTGCCTTGCTGAGCCAACTGGCACTTCAGTTCCTCAGAGACTGGACACCTGCCTTGCAAATTTTATCTGAACTCAGATCTCGCAGCTAAGCTAGCCCACACCTCTACCTACTGGTAGCTTTTCATGTTGCTGTGGGCCACTTTCTTATGATACACCCACCTGCTACTCTTACCTGCTGAGTTTAAGTATCTTTTCTATCAGCTAGAATGTGCCTCCTAACACCTGCCGTATGTTCCAGATCTAGCTCTTTCTGATCACCTAAATTTTTCTGAAATAAAATAATGTGATTACCTTTAGGATGTTAACATTAACTGTACTGTCAGTGGATTCTGTTACAAAGAAGACGTTTTAAAAAAAGATGTTAAACCAAATACAGAAAAACTTGCAGTTTGTTAGAGAAGATCAGGTAATAAAGATTCCACACACATAAAAACACACTCTAGGTAATTAAAGTTTACCCCTTGTAATTATGTAAGGATGTAAACCTTTTAAATTTATATTACACATTTCTCTATTTTAAATACGTACACAGATGTTTATTGTTGCTTTGAAAATTGAGTCATACTTACTCTGCAAGCTCCTTTTCTTAATAATAAGTCATAGATGTAACTCAGGGTCTTTAAATATGAATTTGACTTACTTTTTTCTAAATAGCTGCATAATTTTCAAGTTTGTATATACCACGCTTTCTGAAACTATTCTTCAGAATCAATGTATATTCAGGGTGTTTACAGTTTTCTTTCTTTGTATATGTGTTTTGTGTTTATCACTCAAAATTGCTACAAAAATCATCTTTTATATATACCTTTGGAGAAAGAGGAACATATGTAGGTATTTGTGTGTTTATACATATTGTGTGTATATTATACATAATATGTATTATTTGTACATTTATATACTCTTTGTATAAATGATATTTTCAAAAGAGAATATTTAGCCTGAGTATTTTAATTAATATATTACCAGATTACTATTTTCTGAAAAGTTGTAGCAATTCACCCTGACACCTTATACTTTGTACCAATATACCCTGACACCCTGACACTTTATGCATTATATATACGTAATGTATAAAGATGCCTGATATACTCAAAGTCTCTCCAGGAGTAGCTGCTTGTTCTTTTTAATTTTTGCTGGTCAGGGAAGTGAAAACTGTACCTCATTACTGCTTACATCTGTGTTTCCCTGACTATAAAAAAGACTGAGCATCTTTCATGTGTATTGGTTATTTGGATTTCCTCTCATGCACCTTGCTTATTCCTATCTTGTATATTGGGTTGATTATCATTTTCTCAACAATTTGTAGCAGCTCTTTGTTTACTGGTATAATCTTTGTCTGCCATATGGGCCACTGATATTTCCTCCTAGGCTATCATTTCCCTTTTTTATGGTGTCTCTTGCCATACAAATTTTCAGTTGTTTTTTGCTCAAAGTTTTTAATTTTCTCCTTTAAAAAACTACCTTTTGTGATCGTGTCTTTTTTCTACTTAATATATGATGGTCATTCTTACAAGGTGAATTTAACTCTCACGTATCTTTCCTTAGTTTCTTAATAGATGGATAAACTCATGCATGTATAGTTCTGCATAGGTAAGAAATCATTCACTTAATTTTTTATTGCAATCATTTTCATTTATATTTTTTGGCTTCCCTTCTCTTTCTCCCTTCCCTTCACCCACTTCATCTTCTCCTGTTGCTCTTCCATATCTCCTGGTCAGTCATACTAAGAACCTATATGTATTCTTCCATTATTTTCTTCAAATAATTATACATACACATACATGCACAATCATACACAAATATGTACATTTATACATACACATATCCACATAGGGATTTTTGTCATTTTGTTTTCCATAAAAATGATATAATATTAAGGACACATATCTGTTTGGTTTTTTTTTTGCCATTATGTCTCAATGATACCTCATGGAAAAGTTTTCTAACCAATGGTCATGATTCTGATTCTCTTTAATCGTTTATTTCATGATATGGTTCTACTATAATTTATTCAGTCATTCCTTTATTAATGGTAATTCACATTGTTTCCACCTTTATTTTTGGCCCTATGAATAATGTTTTAAAAACATCTTTATACATATGCTGCTACATGTTAGTGCTTTTATTACTGTGGAACAGATTGCCAGAAGTGAGATTGCTGGGTTGAAGCAATATATAGCTGGATTTGTTTCCCAAAAGATAATAGTACTTTGCATTTCTACCAATAAGTACTAGAAAATCCACTGTTTATCCCTACCAGAAATAGTATTATGACTCTTTTATTTTTGTGACTGACAGGTGTAAATTTATATCTCATTATTACTTCTAGTTTATTAAGGAAGTTCCAAGAATAACTTGCTCTTTCTGGATGACTCCAGATCATTTGTCATCCTTTACTACATTGTTCAGTCTGTTAGCTTTTTCAGGTTCCTGATCTCTCTCTGATCTCTCATCACTGCCTGTGTGCCTGGCTCCATTGGTTTCTTTACCCACATCTCCACCCTACCTACTACTTGATTTTCTCTGATATGTTTGAAAAGTTTGAACTTTGAAACCAGAGGATATTTGTCCAAAACATTTAAACATCAGTCAATGACTTTTAATGAAGGCCCAAACAGTGTTATTTGTGATTTTAGCTTGATGTTTTAGTAATCATTCAGTTTTTAAGGGAAATTTACTTTCCAAAAATGTGTCTCTAGCTAATAAAGGGCAGTTAAAATGCTCAGATTCTGTTATTTAAAGCTGTTGAATACCATTGTCAGTCTATCCATTTAAGTTATTAATAGCCTTAAAGCCCACTTATCACATAGCAGGAAGACTTTTTAACCTAAAATCACTGGCATAAAAAAGGGTAGTTACCTGCATTATGACATATGGACAAATTCTGTAATGTTATATGTTTACACTCATTCTCTGTACATCCTGCCACCACATCACTAAAATGTACAAACACTCTAGTCTTTAGAGTACTCCAAACATGTCCTGTACATACAGCACTCTCCCAGGAAAGCTAGTCTTGGTCAAAGGATTCAAAATGCTTTGGTTTCATAGATTTATCTATAGTGAGAAAACCCCTCAGCTCTTATAAAGATTTTTCATTGATCATTTCAATTTCTTTTAATTTTATTTTAGATTCAACAAAAGTGACCTCAGTTCAAAGCTGGGCCTTCCAGCTAGCTTGACTACAGGATGAAAATACTCCAATAAGAAGGGTTTTAAGAATCTGGTTCCTATGAAATTGTTTCTCATTGTAAATGAAATCATTAGGCACCTCGATTTCCCAGGCATCTTGATTATCATGAACTGGTTTCTCAGGGTTCCATCATCCTCGGGCAGGGACAAGAGGGAGTGAGCTACAAAGCTCAGTTCCAAATCCTGGAAAGTTGGCAGCCTGATCAGCTTACCACATGGTGAAGTCTGACTCATTCCAAACACTTGATCTCCAAATTTATACAAGTCCTCATAGAGGAAGTCTCTTGCACAAAACCTGTCCAACTCATTCATTTTGCAGATAGGCCCAGAAATGAAGTAACTTGCTTGAAACTGAAAGCCTATCAGAGACCAAAGAACCTCTAATCACATACTCAGAATCTCATTTTTCAAATGAAATTAGAATATTAACATCTGCTCTATTTCCCACATGAGTATTTTAGTGAATTGTGAAATAATATATATGAAATCATTTTGAAATATTTATGTTATGCACACTCATTGGGTATCATAAGATTGTTTTAAAATAAATTTCATTGCTATATTTCTTCCAGTAGCAACATCAGGCATCACTGGATGGATTATAATAACCACCATTTATTGAGTTGTTGTCTGTGAATAGATCCTGTACCAAACTCTTCTCATGTAGAGATGCTCATTGTCACATCTCTACCCTTGCCTTAAAAAGAGTGAAATGGTTGACTAAGTGGACTCTATAAATAAGCATGAGGGTGTTTCCATCAAACTTTCTTCGAAAGATATTTAAGATGGGCAATATGTTGTAGGCTAGGCTTCAAACTCAGGCAGACAGTTTCTGGTGTCCATGCACTGAAGAGCCCTGTTTTCATGAAGCCTATTTTATGTGCCATTATATAACCTTCTATAGAAATAAAAGTAATGAATTTTACAAGCATGAAATAAAAGCTCTATCTGAACACAAGTTCTACTTATATTTGTATTTTAGGTGACCTTTAAAAAATGAAGCGAACTTTACAAAAAACCTAAATATCACTCCAATCAATTCTGTTCATGATCTCCATGGAAAATCTATATGCCTATTTTACAAGAAAATAATTAGCACAGAGTTAAATGTAAGATTACTAAATGTATTTCCATTGTTTTTTGTTCAGATAAATGAAGTCTATCTTTTCAAAACTAGATTCAAAAGAGCCACTCTGAAAACTAATATTGTTACCTCTCCAAACTCTTCAATATTCTTCACTGATCATTATTATATTCCTTATGAAAATGAGGCCAAGGTGTGATCTGAAGTGATAAGAAATCCTGCTCAAAAACATGTACTCAAGCAGCTTGTCATAGCCTAAAATTCCACCATTAGAGAATGATTTGCTCTAACAATAGCACTGACAGAACAAGCCAGCCACCCATTTGGGCCCACCCCACCCACACAGAAGCCAGGACTCCATGCACCGTGCCACTGCCACAAGCCTTCACACAGTTTCTGTAGAGGTGGTCCATAACAGCCACCATCACAGCTAATATTGTTGTGAGGATGGCTTGCTGTCTTAATAACATCCATGACCACTGTGCAGGTGGCCCACCACATATGTGAATTCACTGACACAGGGAGGGTCACTGGATGAGCCTGGAAGAAAAGGAAGAAGTTTTTCTTCTCCGAGTTCACTCCAATGTAATGGAAGAAGCAACTGATCTACCAGATGACCAAAAATCAATGTAGAGATACTTGAAATATGAAAAAAATCAGAAAATATGACACCACCAAAGGAATTCAGCAACTCTCAAGTACCAGAACTTATAGAACTGGAAAACCTTGAAATGAATGAAAAGAAATTTCAAGTAACTATCTTAAGGAAACTCAATGAGATAAAAGAGGACTCTGTAAGACAACACAATGAAATGAGAAAAAATATCCAGGATATGAAGCATGAAATTTACAAAGAGATTAATACCCTAAAAAAGATTGTAGCAGAACTCCTGGAACTGAAAGATGCATTCACTGAAATAAAAAAAAAATAAAAAAATAAAAAAAAAAAACAACCGCGAGCCTAAGCAGCAGATTAGAACAAGCTGAAGAAAGAATATCAGAACTCAAAGATGGTCTTTATGAAATAACTCAGGCAGATGAGAAAAAAGGAAAAAAGAATTTAAAAAATTGAAGAATCTCTAAGAGAGCTAGCAGACAACCTTAAGTGCACAAACATCTGATTCATGGTTGTTCCCAAAGGGGAGGAGAAAAGTAAAGGCATTGAAAATCTATTCAATGAAATAATAATGGAAAACTCAGGTATAAGGAGAGACACAGACCTTCAGATCCCAGAAGCTCAAAGATCCCCTGACAGCTTCAATCCAAAAAGATCCTCTCTGAGACACATTATAAACAAACTGGCAAAGCTCAAAGACAGAGAATCCTAAAAGCAGCAAGAGAAAAGCAGCAAGTCACTTACGAGAGAGCCACCATCAGACTAACAGCACACTTCTCAACTGAAACTCTACAGGCAAGAAGAAAATGGGATGATATATTCAAAATATCAAAAGAAAAAAACTGCCAGCCAAAAATACTATACCCAGCAAGGCTATCCTTCAGAAATTAGGGAGAAATAGTGCATTTCCCAGATTAACAAAAACTGTAAGAGTTCATCACAATGTAACTAATCCTACAAGGAATTCTTAAGGAAGTCCTGCCTCTGGAATCTGAAAAACCATAATCACTACCACAAATATGCAAGTAAAAACAAAAAGCACTAGTAAAATGCAAATGCAAATGAGAAAGACAAAAGAAACTAAATCTTAACACCTGAGGAAAAAAAACCCACAAACATTAAAGACCAATTATGAAGGGAGAAGAAAGGAAAAAATGATACTCAAAACAACTAAACAAAAAGCCATAAATTGCCAGGAATAAGACAATACTTCTCAATAACATTTCTAAATGTACATGGATTAAACTCCCTACTCAATAGATACAGACTGATGGATTGGATGAAAAAGCAAGACCCAACTATGTGCTGTCTTCAAGGGACTCATCACACCAATAGAGATGTACACAGACTAATAGTGAAGGATGGAAAAAGATATACCACACAAATGGAAACCAAAAATTAACAAGAGTAGCTATTCTTATATTGGATAAAATAGACTTTAAACAAAAAAACATAAAAAGAGACAAAAAGGCCACTATATAATGATAAAGGGATCAATCCAGCAAGAAGACATAATAATCCTAAATATATATGCACCCAACACTGGAGTACCCAGATATATAAGCAAACATTACTAGCCCTAAAGAAAGAGATAGACCTCAATACAATAGTAGTCAGGGACACAAACAGCCCCAACTCATCATGAGACAGATCATCCAGGCAACAAATTGACAGAGAAACACAGAATTTAAACTACACTTTAGACCAATTGGACCCAGCAGATATCTACAGAACATTTCATCCAACAAATACAGAATATACATTCTTCTCATCAGCACATGAAACTTTTTCCAAGATAGACCATATGATAGGTCACAAATCAAGTCTTGATAACTTTAAAAAAATTGAAATCATCCCAACTACCTTTTCAGATCACAATGGATTAAAACTAGAAATTAATAACAAGCAAAATTCAGGGCTCTATACACATATCTAGAAATTAAACAACAGTCTCCTGAATGATCTTTGGGTCCAAGAAGAAATTAAACAAGAAATAAAAAAAATTCTAGAAAACAATGAAAATAAAGACATATCATATCAAAACCTGTGGGGTACTGCAAAAGCAGTACTAAGAGTGAAGTTTATAGCAATTAAAACTTACATTTTAAAAATAGAAAGATTACAAGTAAACAACCTAACTCTACACCTAAAAGAAAAACAAGAACGATCCAACCCAAAGTCAACAGATGGAAAGAAATAATTAAGATTAGAGCAGAACTAAAGAATATAGAGACCCCAAAACAATACAAAATATCAATGAAACAAAAAGTTGGTTTCTTGAGAAGATAAACAAAATAGACAAATGATTAACCAGGTTAACAAAAAAAGAAGAGACAAGACCCAAATAACAAAAATTAGAAATGAAAAAAGAGATATTACAACTCTTCCACAGAAATACAAAAATCATTAGAGAGTATTATAAACACTATACACCAACAAATTTGAAAACTTGGAGAAAATGGATAAATTTCTGGACACATACAAACTACCAAGACTGAACCAAGAAGACATAAAACACCTGAACAGATCAATAACAAGCAACAAGATTGAAGCAGTAATCAGCAGTCTCCCAACAAAGAAAAGTCTGGGACCAGATGGCTTTACTGCAGAATTCTACCAAACCTTTAAAAAGGAATTAATACCAATTATCTTCAAACTATTCTAAAACACTGAAACAGAGGCCACTCTCCCAAATTCACTTTATGAGGCCAGCATCACCTTGATACCAAAACCAAAGATATGATGACAAAAGAAAACTATGGACCAATATCTCTGATGAACATAGATGCAAAAATCCTTAATAAAATACTAGCAATCAGAGTACAGCAACAAATCAAAAAAATTGCACACCATGATCAAGTGGTATTCATCCCAGAAATGCAAGGATGGTTCAACATACATAAATCAATAAATGTGGTATATCACATCAAAAAAATCAAGGACAAAAATCATATGATTATCTCAATAGATGCAGAAAAGCATGTGACAAAATTCAACATCGCTTCATGATAAAGAGTGTCAACAAATTAGGTATAGAAGGAAAGTGTCTCAACACAGTAAAAGCCATCTACAACAAGCCCACTGCCAATATCATTCTGAATGGGGAAAAACTGAAGGATTTTTCCTTAAGAACAGGAACAAGAAAAGGATGCACAGTCTGACCACTCCTATTTAATACAGTACTGGAAGTAATAGCCAGAGCAATCAGCAAGACAAAGAAATAAAGCACATCCAGATTGGAAAAGACAAAGTCAAACTGTCCCTATTTGCAGATGAGATGATCCTATATATAGAAAATCCTAAGGTTTCTATTAAAAAATTCTTAGAGCTGGTTAATAATTTCAGTAATGTTGTGGGATATAAAATCAACACTCCCAAGTCAGTTGCATTTATATTCTCCAATAATGAACTAACAGAAAGAGAAATAAAGCCCATTTACAATAGTCACCAAAAAAAAAAATACGTGGGATTCAATTTTACCAAGGAGGTGAAACATCTCTGCAATGAAAACTACAAACTGCAACTAAACAAAATTAAAGAAGACACAAAAATATGGAAAGACATTCCATGCTCTTGAAATGAAAGAATTAACATTGTGAAAATGTCCATACTACCCAAGACTATCTACAGATTCAATGCAATCCCCATCCAAATACCAATGACATTCTTCATAGAAATAGAAAAAACAATCCTAACATTTATATAGAACAACAAAAAACCCCAAATAGCCAAAGCAATCCTGAGCAAAAAAAAATAAACCTGGAGGCATAACACTGCCTCACTTCAAAATATACTACAAAGCTATCATAACCAAAACAGCATAGTATTGGCATAAAAATAGACACTTTGGTCCAGTAGAACAGAAAAGAGAACCCATAAATCAACCCACTGACTTACAGCCAATTGATATTTGACAAAGGCAATGAAAACATACACTGGGGAAAAGACTTCCTCTTCAAAGTGGTGCTGGGGAAATTTGACATCCATATGCAGAAGAATGAAACTAGATCTGCACCTCTTACTATATACCAAAACCAACTCAAAATGGATTAAAGACCTAAGTATAAAACCTGAAACTGTAAAACTACCAAGGGAAAATACAGGCAAAACACTTCAGGAAGCAGGACTTGGTACAGACTTAATGAACAGGAGCCCAAAAGCACAAGCAACAAAAGAAAAAAAAATGGGACTATATCAAACTAAAAAGCTTCTGCACTACAAGGGAAACAATCATCAGAGTGAAACAACAACATACAGAGTGGGAGAAAATATTTGCAAACTATACATCTGACAAGGGATTAATATCCAGAATATACAAGGAACTCAAGCAATTACACAGTAACTAAACAAATAACCCAATTAAAAAATGGGCAAAGGAACTGAATAGACATTTTTCTAAGGAATATACACAAATGGCCAACAGGCACTTAAAATAATGCTCAACATCACTAATCATCAGGGAAATGCAAATTAAAACCACATTGAGATATCACCTCACCCCGATTGGCCTGGTTATGATCAATAAGACAGAGAATAGCAAATACTGGGGAGGATATGAAGAGAAGGGAACGCTCCTACACTGTTGGTGGGACTGTAAATTAGTACAACCACCATGGAATACAGTATAGAGGTTTCTCAAACAACTACAGATACACCCAAAGGAATGAAAATCATCATGTCAAAGGGATGCCTGAACTCCCATGTTCATCACAGCTCTATTTACAATAGCCAAGATATAAAATCAACCTAAATGTCCATTGACAGATGACTGGATAAGGAAAATGTGGTATATATACACCTTGGAATTCTACTGTGCCATAAAAAAGAATGTAATTCTGCCATTCACAGCAGCATGAGTGAGCTTGGAGAAAATTATGTTGAGTGAGATTAGTCAGGCACAGAGGGAAAAATACACCATGTGCTCACTCATAAGTGGGAGCTAAGAGAGAAAGAAGGAAGGAAATAAGGACCACAGTGGTGTGCTGGACTTGCATAGGAAGAGAGCAGACCTAGAGTTGTGGAGTGCATGGTGAGGGAGGGAGATCAGGGATTAATTAGTGGGGACACAGGGAATAATTGTAATTTGTGTAATAGGTATGCTGATAGTATTGATCTGGCCATCATATCTTGGGCACACGTGGTACAGTCAGCTTTGTACCCCATGAATATGTATAACCAATATAATAAAAAAATGACACAATTTCCAGGATATCTGGGATAAAGCCTTTTTTGTTTTATTTTTTAATTGTCCAATAATAATTTTATATATTTGTGGAGTATAATGAGATGTTATACATATGTATACATTTTGGAACTTGATATACAACATACTCAGGTACTGAGAGGTTCCCCATTTAATTTTTTCAGATATTGCTCACAAAGGATTTATTTATACAGCATGCTTTATTGATACTGGCATTATAATGTATATTGCTATACTAGAGGGGATATAGATTTCCAGCCTTGTCATAAGGGAACAAATGATCCTTCAGATACATAATTTTGCTCACAAAGAGAAAGAGTGGTCTAGCCTGGAATATTCTCTAAGCAGAGCCACATGAGGCCAGGAGCTAGGGGAAATGTGAGCAGTCAGAATGCAAAGAACAGGGCATGGAGACCCAAAAGATGGTAGTGGAAGTGAGAGCCATTTGTTGAATGGACAGCTCTGAAGACAATCATCTCCTATATCCTACTTTTCCCTCAGGCTGAGTTTTCTGCTGCTGAATTTTTTGGCGAAGTGCCCAGTAGCCATGGGGGTCAGACACTTGCAGTCTGTGAGCCGAAGTCCGCCCACAGATGAGCCTGTTGGCCTGTGCTGTTTGAATGGAATTGAAGGGGAGTGCCTGCAAGCAGAGTCTACAACTCAATTTTCCACAGGCCCTACCACTGGCAGATTCCTGTGCTTTATGCATTGGGTTTCCTGCCTGGCTCTTGAAGTCATCTGAGTTTGTGACACGGGTTTTGGATTTCAGAGTCCACTGAACCTCTACACCCCAAGTGTTGGTTATATTCTTAGTCTATTTCAAAATGTGTTCATCAGGATCAAGTGAAAATCATGCTGCTGTATGTAGTCTGTGTTCAATTAATGCAATAATACTGTGAAAACTTTGGTGAAAAAATGTTACTGTGTGTCTTTGCAAAGCCTGAAGACTGCTGAATGCCACAAGCACACAGTCTGAAGCTGCTACAGTCAAGCCCTTCTTTAACAAGCACCATATTTAACAATACACAGTGTGTGTATTGGGTGTAATAGTTCTCAAGATGGTAGAAGGTGGTGGACTTTTCTAGAAACCTCTCATTCCACTGACTTTCTAGTAACAGGAGGTTGTATTATATGTAAGTCTAACATTTTAATAGAGTCAGAAGCATCTGTTCCCCTATTCTCTTCGAGGGAGTAGTGCATGGAGGTCAGACTCAAAGATTTTTGTTGTTGTTCCCATCTAGCTACTAATTTGCTGAGGCTCTGTAGAAAACAATCTTGTGGGCTGACCCCGTGGCACACTTGGGAGAGTGCGGCGCCAGGAGTGCAGCAGCGCTCCCGCCGCGGGTTCGGATCCTATATAGGGATGGCTGGTGTGCTCACTAGCTGAGCGCGGTGCGGCTGGTCACAAAAAAAAAAAAAGAAAACAATCTTGTGATAACGGTGAATCTAGAGAATAAAGAGTAACAATAAGGGAATAACAAAAACAACTTTTATTTATTAGGTTCCTACTATTCATAAGACACTATGGCAGAAGTTTTTTAGCCCCCTATCTCATAACTCTATTTGGTGTTATTAATCCCATTTTTTTCTGATTTAAATTTTTTTTTATTGAAGCATAATTGATTATTCATATTTTGGGTGTACAGCATTGACTACTATCACCTTTGTACAACCTGTAATGATCAAATGAGTACTATTTCATATTCATTATTACTAATCATAATTATTCTCTCTGTCTCTTAACCAATCTCTCCCCAACACACATCTCCCCTTCCCCTCCCACCTCTGGTAACAATAATTTGCTCTCTCCTTCTGAAAGTTCAATGTATTACTGTAGTTTGTTCTTTCTTTCTTTTTCTCTTTTTTTCTCTCGTTCTTTCTTTCCTTCCTTCCTTCTTCTTAGCACCTACTTATGTGTGAGGGCATATGATATTTCTTTTTCTCTGTCTGACTTATTACACTTATAATTTTCTCCAGGCTCATCTATGTTGCTGCAAATGGCAGAATTTCATTCTTTTTTATAGCTGAGTATTGTGTATATATGCCACATTTTCCTTATTCAGTTGTCTGCTGATGGACAGCTAGGTTTGTCCTATATCTTGGCTATTGTGAATAGAGCTGCAATGAACATGGGAGTGCAGGTATCCTTTTGATATGGTGATTTTCATTCCTTTGAGAATACACCCAGAAGTGGAATTGCTGGATTGTATGGCAGTTCTATCTGTTGTTTGATAAACCTCCATACTGTTTCCCACAATGGGCATTCTATTTCATACTCCCACCAACAGTGTAGAACAGTTCCCCCTTTCTCCACATTTTTGCCAGCATTTCTTACTCCCGGTCTTTTTAATAATGGCCAGTCTAACTGGGGTAAGATGATATTTCAATGTGGTTTTGATTTGCATTTCCCTGATCCTTAGTGATGAACATTTTTTCATGTACCTGTTGGACATTTTTATGTCTTCCTTTGAAAAATGTCTATTCAGCTCTTTTGCCCATTTTTTAATCAGATTATTTCTTTTCTTACTGCTAAGTAGTTTGAGTTCCTTATGCATTCTGGATATTAATCCCTTGTCAGATGCATAGTTTGCAAATATTTTCTCCCATTCTGTAAGTTGTCTTTCCACTCTGTTGATTGTTTCCTTTGCTGTGCAGAAGATTTTTAGTTTGATATACTCCTTTTTGTTTATTTTTTCTTTCATTGCTTGTGCTTTTGTGGTCTTTCTCGTATAGTCTTCAGGAAGTCCTACTTCCTGAAGTGTTTCTCCAATGCTTTCTTTTAGTAATTTTATGGTTTTGGGTCTCATAACTAAGCCTTTAATCCATTTTGAGTTGATTTTGATGTATGTGACTGATATGGGTCTAGTTTCACTCTTTTTCATACAGATTTCCAATTTTTCCAGCACCATTTATTAAGAGGAAGTCTTTTCCCCATTGCATGTTCTTGTTGCCTTTGTCTAAGATCAGTTGGCTGGAAGTATGTGGGTTGATTTCCAGGTTCTCTATTCTGTTCCATTGGTCCCAGTGTCTGTTTTTATGTCAGTACCATGTTGTTTTTGTTATTTTGGCTTTGTAGCATAACTTGAAGTCAGGTTGTGTAATGCCTCCGACTTTCTTTTTGTTATTGTTGTTCAAGATTGCTTTGCTTATTCAGGATCTTTTATTGTTCTGTATGAATGTTAGGATTGTTTTTTCTATTTCTGTGAAGATTGTTATTGGTATTTTGATGGGGATTGCATTGAATCTGTAGATAGTCTTGGGTAGTATGGACATTTTCACAATGTTAATTCTTTCGATCCAAAAGCATGGAATGTCCACCTTCTCATGCCTTTTTAAATCTCTTTTAGCAGTGTTTTATAGTTCTTGTTGTGGAGATCTTTCACCTCTTTGGTTAAACTGATTCCTAGGTATTTTATTTTTTTGGTGACTATTGTAAGTGGGCTTGCTTTCTTGATTTCTTTTTCTTATACTTCATTATTGGAATATAGAAACACTACTGATTTGGGGTCATTGACTTTGTATCCTGCAACATTGTTGATATTGTTAATCTGCTCTAAGATTTTTATGGTAGAGTCTCTAGGAATTTCTACATAAAGGATAATGTCATCTGCAAACAGGGACAGTTTGATTATTCCCATTTTACAGATAATGACATCAAGGCTCAGGTAGGCTGTCACATAGAAAGTATCTCACTTTAAAAGACAATGCTTTTTCTGCCATATTTTTAAAAATCTCTATTATCTGTGGGTTTTGCAAAAGGTCTAATCAGGACTGGAAATGACTGGAAGCTACCCTCTTGTGCTCCCAACAGGAGGAGAAGTGTCTCTGTTGAGAGAGTCGAGGGCCTTCTAATAGACAGTAGTTTCCATCAGGGCCAAAGACCTCTTAAATTCATGGCCTGGGTCCGGTGATAAAGTTTCTTCTCTGACTTTTCCACATCCTTCTCTCTGGACCAGAAGAAGATGCCCAATTCTTTGGAAAGTTCTTTGTCACTGTATTAGTTTCCTATGGCTGATGTATTAAATGACCACAAACATAGTAGCTTAAAACAACACAGTTCTGGAGGTCAGAAGTCCAAAATCAGTCTCTCTGTCAAGGTGCCCACAGGGCTACTTCCTTCTGGAGGTTCTGGGGAGAAATTGTTTCCTTGCCTGTTCCAGCTTCTAGAGGCCACCTGCATCCCTTGGCTTATAGTCCCTTTCTAGCAACGGCATACCTCCAACCTCTCCATCAGCTGTCATACTTCCTCTGTCTGACTGTGACCTGCCCTCTTGTAAGAATTCTTGTGACTATATCAGGCCCATTTAAATAACCCAGGATGATCTCCCATCTCAAGTATTTAACTTATCCATGTCTACAAAGTACTTTTTGCCATGTAAGGTAACATTCGCAGGTTCCAAGAATTAAGACGTGGACATCTTTGGGGGCTCATTATTCAGCCTACCATAGCTGCTAACCCTGATGATTTCTCCATTGGTAATGATACCCCACTTTGGGCAGCTCAGGACTGCCTCATCAACTCTAAGGACACAGCATCCAGAATTGTCCTCAGGTGAGTCTCCTGAAAGCAAGAATGGGAGTTCAAGGCCAATCTTTACTCCTCACTGTCAAACAGGGCTTTCAATTTGGTGGACCTCAAGCTGGATGAAGCCCCAGGTATATTTCGAGTGGTCCTTGGTGAGTTGGTTTTTGTTTTTTTATTTTCCTAAGTTGGGAATTTTATTTTAAAATTTTTTATTTCAAGTATTTCTTTAAAAATTTTGAGATCTGGGGCCGGCCCCATGGCTCACTTGGGAGAGTGCGGCGCTGGTAGCGCCAAGGCCGCAGGTTCGGATCCTATATAGTGATGGCTGGTGCGCTCACTGGCTGAGCGTGGTGTGGACACCACCAAGCCAAGGGTTACAATCCCCTTACCAGTCAAAAACAAAAAAAAATGTGTAAAAATTGTGAGATCTGGCATCACTGTGCCTTCTTTTCAAAGGGCTGCATAATGGTTTCCCTCTTCAGACTGAATATGTGCTCTCCCATTCACTTAGTCCCTGCCACTCTCTGATGATGTGTTACAGTTGGCATGATTCACTCATTTATTTTAACTGCTTGGACCCTGTATTTAAGTGTCTGAGTTTATAGTAATGATTCTAAAACCACAGCATTAATATACATATTAGAGAACATTTGTTCAGATAATTTTGTCAGGGACAATAACTTTGTATATGTCAGAAAGCTTTGTGTTAATCCCTACATATCCAGACAATCAGAGAATGAGCCTTGTTGTTCAATATTGGCCTAACATTTGTAGATTGGCTGGATCCTCCCTTTGGATGTTTCTTTATTCAGCCTGACTCCCAGCCTTTGATCTACCAGCACCTGAGCCAGGAATTCATAATCACCATTTTAGTGTCCTGTTTCACTGGAGGCAAAATTTTCCATCTGTCACCAGGAAAGTGACCATCCTTTCCCTCTTCTGAGTGCTGTCTCATAAATATATCAGTTCCTTTAAATTTAGGATCTGATTTATTTCAAATAAAGATTTCTTCATCTTTATGTCCACAGTCTCAGAGAGTGGCTGGCACATAGCAGGAGGTTAATACATATTTGTTGAATGAATGAATAAATGATGGTAATGACAATGGTGTTTATAATGATAACTAACATTTATGAGACTTAGTTATGAATGGATGTTGCATCTTTGACTGAGGTAGTAATAGCAGTCCTGATAGACACAAGTTCACGAGGGGTGCCTGCCTTCCCACAGGCCCTGGCAAAGCAACCCTATTGATCATAAGACCTTCTGCTCCTGGCCAGAGCTGATGGGACCACAGAAGGATTCCTAATCCAACAACATCTTGTCCTTGGCTGACCAGGAGCCAATGACATGGCCTGTTGCAAACAGCACCCTCAAGAAGCAGCTTAGCCCTTTAGGGTTTTTTGTTTGTTTTGTTTTGTTTTTTAATTGTAAGAACCCAAACCAAGAGATATGCTTAAACAAACAGGTCATGCTAGGGATTAGGGACTGGCTACCATTCTGGCCACATGCAAGAGGAGTATGCTGAAATAATGCAGTCAATGAAATTGAGGAGAATGTCAGTTTCTGATGTTTTGTTTCCTATTTACAAATTGTATGAGGCTTGACTAACTTTGGATGTCTATAAAATTACTTTTTTTATCCTTATAACAACTTTTTCCTTCTATCTTGAATTCAGAGAGGCTATCTGTTCTTTAGAATTAAAATATTTGCCTGGAACATTGCCTTAATCCACGATCCTAACATGACAGTGCAATTTAGTGAACAAGTGTAAAGCTACAGGACTATGTCAATTGTTGGGTTACAGCCATTGCTACGCTAATTGTATGGTTAAGGCTATTCATGACTAAAGCCAAAACATTTCATTATTTTAGTTGTACTAAGTTTCCATTTGTATTGTCAGGGCTAGGGCTCAGACCCTTCAAACCCATTGTATGGTGTGGGTCAACAGACCCCTCACATGCCAGGCTGGGTCATAGACCCCTCACATGCATGTCTATGCTAGGTAATTGGTAAAGATCCTGGGAGCCATTGGCAGATGACGTGAGCTCAGCCCACAGCAGTAGCAGCAGTAGCAGCAGCAGTAGCAGCAGAAGCAGCAGTGGCGGTGGCCTCTTGGGGCATCCCAGGGGCACTGGCAGCAACAGCTTCCAGCAGAAGTAGTGGCCTCCCCATGCCCCTCTCCCCCCAGGGGCATCCCAGGGGCAAGGGGCCATGTGGATCAGAGCTGTCCGTCTCTTATACTTAAGTCCATAACTCAGCACACCTGGGCCTACCTACACAATTACATTAGTCAATAGCCAGGGAACACCTGAGTGCACGTGCATATTTACATCAAATGCTAGGGAAGATTCTGAACATCTGAGGAGCCCTGACCATTTTCCTATATTTTCCCTACAACGAGGGATTGTGGAGGAGCAGCATTGCCAAAGTGAAGATCAAAGGAAACACAAGATTCAGCTGCAGGCAGCGAGTTGTTCTGAACAGAATTAGGATTCAACATTTTTAAGCACTGAACATTTTCCAAAATGTGAATGTCCCTGAATCCTTAAATTCTGAATAGAAAAACAGTAATGAAAATATCTAAGAAATGTTCCACCCTGTTTTGAAACAAGGGGAAATGATAGCTACTGGTTCATGGACTGAAAAGGATGTCAATTAAACAAAAAGAAACTATTAAAATTTAACTGGGCATTTTAGGAACCAGCTTGCTAAATTGGGAAATATGGCACACTTACTTTTAGAATATGCTTCCCAGAATAGTTACCTTCAAAGTGGATATAATCGTTATAAAATAGCCTCAGCGTTAATTTTTCAAGAATTAAAAAGCATGCTAGAAGATTAAAGCAGAATAATAGATGTAACATTACAGAAAAGTAGGACAGTCATAAATCATTTATGATTTCCTTGCTCATCAGAAGTTGGCTTTTTGAATCTTAATTGAAAACTGTTGTGGCTAGATCGTTGAAAAAAGTAAATTGGTTATTCTGATAGTGAATCACTTTCATCAGGGAGTTAATTAACAGTAGGCTGAGAACCTGGTATATTAAACATACACAGTCATGTTTAGTCATGGGACTTTAATTATGATCTTCTGGTCAGTGCACATTGTTTACATTTTGTTTTCATTTTGATAAATGCTAGTTAGATACAGTATAAGTTATTGTAAACTATTACTGCATATAAGAGCAAAAAGAAGGGTTTACCCTCTAGGGCAATTGATTGATAAGAAGACATTCTACAGCAACGTTAACATTAGCCCAATTCTTCCTCCGTCTTGTTTTCATCTTCTTTTTATGCTTATTTATCCATCAATTGCTATGGTAAACTTGGACATGTTTTTAGATCCCAAATTACAGGCTATTATAAAACATAAGTTAATTGATCTTTTCTTTTCCTTCTTTCTTTCTTTCTTTCTTTTTTTCTTTTTTTCTTTTTGGTCTGGAAATTATTTAATTGCATTTTTACCCTTTGAATTTTATAGCTACCTTAGTTCCCTCCTTTAATAAAAATAATTAAGTCTACTAATTATTGAACGCAACTACACTAGTTATAATACAGCTCTGCAAAAGAGGTATCATTATCTTCATTGTACAGATGGGGAAACTGAGGCTTGAGTTTGTTACCAGTAGGTAACTTATTTAGGACTGCCAAGCTAGTCAGTGCTGACTGAAGATAGGATCCAAACTTGTAGAGACATAGCTTTAAGTAGGCCCTGGAGAATTTGCCCAAACTCTGGTAACTTTCTGCACACTGCTTCACTTTTCCGTGGGGACTGTTAACATTTGCCTTACTCCTTCCACCACTAATCATAGACTTTGTCAAGCTGGCTGTGGTTTGGTGTGGGGAAAAAAAAGGTCTGCTCATGAGCAATTCCTATGTATTTGCCTTGTGGCCCCACCCTCTGACCAGATGTCATTCTGTTTAAAATTACTCCTTAAAAGAGCATGACAGATTGAGGTTCACTCCATTCCGAACTCGAGTTTACAGTCTGTTTTTGAAATCCAAATTTTATTCCCTAAAGACTAGACTAGGAAGGCAATTAGGGCCACCTGTTTGTGTCCACCATGCTGTGTTTGGAAGAATCCTCCTATAAAGAAGGAGATTGATGGCCCTTTGACAAGATCATAACTGTCATGGGCGGATGACTGTAATTTGGTATGGGGAGCATGAATACATCTTTTTACCCAACCCCAGGACTAAACAAAGGTCTGCATGTGGTCTAACTATGTTCAATGCAGCCTAGAACAGAGTCCTGACTGTGATCAGTCTCAGTCATTCCACAAGGCTTTGGGAAATTTTCATGGATGTCATTGGAATTAAACTTCCATAAGGATATTTGGAACAGAAAAGAGCAATCTTCTTATAGTTGTATAGATTTCACAATCTGACCAATGACCTCTGTAAGAGTTTATCCTATTTTCCATATGCCAGGCAGTTTCTCAAGCTCATCTTTATAGCCGCCATATCAAAAACATTTGGAAATTTAAAAATTAACTATTTATTAATTCTAATAATTGGAAAGACTACATGTAAAACTAATTGTACAGAAATACATGGCAAGGAAATGGTTTAACCATAACATTAACAAATGCCCTCAGAGAGTGTCCTGTGAGATCTCTCTTTGTCTTGCTCCTTAGCTGGCATTTTCTCCCCATGTTGGTATCTCCCCTCTCATTCCCTGCTTGGCCAAGGGGAGCTTCTTCTATGGAGCCTCTTAATCATCGCTGTTTTACATTAGTCTTGCCCTATGCTAAGTCTAGTGCACAGGAATCCTTCATTTATTTTAAAAAAAAATGTTTACTGAGCATTTTTATATGCCAATGACTGCTTTCAATTCTAGGGATCCAAAACAAAAAGTCCCTGCTTTCTTTTATTCTACTGGAGGAAAACAGACCATAAACAAATACATGCATACTATTTCAAGCACTGATAAGCTCTAGAAAATAATTTAAAATGACAAAAATAAAAGTAAAACAAGGCAAGAGAATAGAGAGTTATGGGTAGACCTGGTTGTTTACATAAACTGCTCAGGAAAGAGGCTTCAGTTGTCTATACTGTATAGCATACACATAGCACGTAGTAGAAACTTGATAAATATTCATCATATGAAATATTCAGTAAGTGCTTTTTGATCAGATGCATTGTGTCTCATGTGCCTTAACTTTGCTGACGAGTCTGCATTATATATTCTTTATGAAAAAAGACTGGATCTTGCATTTACTTTTAAATTTCTGTAAAACACTATGTAGACTTAGTCTTAGAGTGTTGCTGGTTGATAAATCCAAATTTGATTGTGGAATTTTCATAGGTAAGTGTGAACACACATAAATAAGGTAGCTACATATGTACAATAAGTGTAGGTCATGAAATACCGAATAAAAGTGTATTTCACATTAACACAGAAGTTCCCACAACATGTAACTAAATATCAATACATTAAAGTGGATTTTCTATTTACCTATATAATTTCCAAAATGCCTATTGACCTTTTAATTTATCCTCAATTGACAAGAACTCTGAACTTTTTAGGTTTTGATTGCACTGACTTGGCCTGTATCAAATAACTAAGTTATACAGAATTTGATTTAGGAACATTTTATGAAAGAAGTCTGTTCATATATACTTGTCATTATATTGAAAAACTGAAAAAAAATTGCATAGGAATATATATTATGTATCCATTTCCTAAGTTTGACTCTATTAATAAAGTGGTATGCCACCTCATCGAATCCAAGAGATGCATTCACAGCACTGAAAACTTTCACTGTATCCTTTTGCCAGAAAGTGTCCCGGTATGGATTTTACAAAAGAAGATCTTTGAAAACCTTATGAAAAGGAAGAGTTTGAACTTAAAGGGGGGGGGGGGGGGGGAAACACCAATGACTTGAAATGGGCACATAATAAAAGGATTTTAAGATGATGAAGGAAAAATCAGAGAGAGTGATTATTACAGTAGCCGGAAAGAAAAAAGAAAATAAGTTATGAGTTGATATCAACCAAAATGTTTCTTCAGCTTTTGCTTTGCAGTTACCCCTGTAACAAATGGTTGGGGAAGAGCAGAAACTTAAGAATTCGTTCCTTTGCCATGAAGATGATAAATCATTTGGGAGAGAAGACTTGCACCATGCTTGCCTGTTGCCTGGGTCTTGGTGTAATGAGTTTTCAGCCTCGCTCTCAGCTAATAAGCTTGTTTCCTACTTCTCAGAAAAAGAGAAACGATCGCAAAGGAACTCACTCTATTTCCTGTCCTGCTTCTTGTATCTATAAATGTCTCTGAATCTGCATGTCTTTTTTCCTCCTTCCCCCAAGTCCCAGAGAAATGACTATTGTATCCCTTATACATCCTGTGCCCTTGCTGCTCCATCAGTTACCACCCTCCCCGCAAATCTTCAACCTCCTTCTTCACTTATATTTTTTCCTCAGTACATAAACATGTGCTCACATCCTAAAACAATGACAACATTAATAACAAAAACCTTCATCCTTTACCCCATGTCAGTTGTTGTCAACCTTGGATATGTATTAGAATCCCCAGGGAATCTCTGAAAAAATTCTGATACCTGGGGCCCAACTCAGGTCAAGGGGATCAAAATCTTTGAAGGGTGCAGCCCAACTATTGATATTTTTTAAAGCTACTCTGCTGATTCTAACCCACAGCTAGGGTTAACAAAAGTTGGCCTACATGATCCTATATCACATTCTCCTCTCTCCTTAATGGCCAGTCTACTATAACTCTTTATTTCTATTAAATTTTTAAAGAATTTACAAACAGCTAGTGGAGGGTTAAGGTATATTTATTGATGGAACTGGAAGAGGTTGGTAAAACATTAGATGTCCTGGTATAAACAACTGGTGCTTAAGCTATTAGTGCCATTTATTAAAGTGAGAAATATTAGAGTGACATCAGCAAGATGGCCTTCTAGAAGAACCTACCGCGAGTCTCTCCCACAAAGACAGACAAACAAACAAACAAACTACATTTGGACGAAAATAACTAGAGAAGAATGAATAAACATCTACAAGAATACATCAAAGGTGTAACAGAAAACCCAGTGAGCATAGAAACTCAAGATAGCCACACAGAGAAGGAAACACCCAGCCTCCACCACCGTGTCCCCCAGCCAGGCTCAGCTGGGAACCAGGAGGAACTTCTCCCCGTAGGGAAAGAGCTACTTGATCGCCTGCTCTGGAGATGTCATTATCAGGAGTCACAACTGTCCAACATTATGCAAATGAGCTAGACATCTGCAAAGCTTGTGAACATTTTGCTTCTGGATGTTGTGCAAACAGAAAAGACTACAAGTCTCTTCAGAAGATGCTTTCACTGAAAACCATCATCTCCTCTTCAGTCACCCTAAGAGCATCAACTATGCTGTGTTTGAGAACTGGAGCCAAATACTGTAAAGGTGACTCTGTGTTGAGCTCTAGCCATAGCACACAAGTTTCACAAAATGTCCCCTCACTTCCCACAGGTAAATCGTCCCTACTGAGGACACATATTGAGTAGGTCAAGTGGCAACTTCGTGAATGCTTCCTGCTGCTACCCAGAAGTGAACTTGTGCCCACCAATCTTTTATCATTTTAATTCCCCACAGCTGAAGAGATTGGCAAAACTCAACAATAATCTGCACTTTTTAAAATTAGATACTTTCAACATTGTTTCAACACATTTTCTACCTGTAGGATGCAAGTTGTTTCATAAAACTGTCCTATAGTGCTGTCATTTACTGTTAAGTTACCATGTGCACATAAGTTATTTTTATCTATAGGGCAGTGACACTGACATCTCCTAGCTATGGATGTGTCTAGTATCACGAATTCACTCATGAACATGGCCTGAAATAAGAAGTACATATACATTGCAAGAACCACCTTATGACAAAGAAGTTCAATGCCTTCAACAGTAAATACCATATTAGCAAGGAATTGCTTTTTGTTAAACGGTTTTAACCATTCCAACAAAGACACAGCATATTCAGGATTAATCTGCTTCTTATAACGGACATGGCTGTATTCTGTTAATAGCTTTAGGGCCAGATTGGAAAAGTCAGTCTGTCTAACAAAAAAGCATCAAGTGAACAATTTCTAGGTTAAGAAAAGAGCAATTCTATTTGACCTTATATGCAGCATTCAGAACTGAGGCTGACATCTCCACTATGCTAAGTCATGCTGTGTTCTTTAGTTACCAAAATGTTCTTGGAGTTTTTCTGAACAACCTGCAGACCTCCTGTTCAGGCTCACAATGGTATGGCATATGATCGAAAAAGAAAAACACCTGAGATGAATTCCTAGCATGGTACCAGGTCAGCATCATATTAGAACTGGAATCCATGTTACTTTTATAACCTGAAAAAGAAAGGATAAATTTATTTTCATTTTGAAAGAAAACATATCAAATTTACTATTTTTGTAAACTATAGGAAAGTACAATGAAGAAAATAAAAATCACTCAAATCCATCCACAGAAAAGCAGCTGACATTCTGTGCAACTTTCGAGACACCTTTTGATGCAGACGGCAGTGGTTCTCAAACTTCAGCATGCATCAGAATTAACTGGAGGGCTTGTTAAAACAACTGCTTCTGAGCCAGTAGTTTTGTGGTGAGCCCAATAATTCGAATTTCTAACAACCTCCTAGGGGATGCTGATGCTGCTAGTCCAGGGACCACATATTGAGAAGCACTGGTATGAGGTTTACACATTGGCTATTCTAAGTAGGATCTCCAATCAGCAGTGCTGACATCACTTGGGAACTTGTTAGTAATGCAGAATCTCAGGCCCCACCCCAGACCTACCAAATCAGAATCTATAATTTAATAAGATCCCTAAGGAATTTGTAAGGACACGTTTGAGAAACACTGGTTTATATTTTGAGCCTCATATGGCATAAAATATAGATCCCCCCAACTTCCTTGAGGTGTAGTTTACACACAATAAAATTTGCCATTTTATAATGTATAATTTGATGAGTTTTTACAAAATTGTACAAGATAGTTTTGTATCCTTTTTTCTTTACCCAACGTAATGAGGACTTTCTTGTGCTATTAAGTATTCTGGGAAAACATGAAAAAAAAATAAGAAATACTAAAAGAAAATCAAGTTTGTAGGGGAAAAAAATCAAGAGGGAAGTTTAGATGTGTTGAGTTCAAATGACTATAAAAGTATATCTAGAATTTTAGGCAGTTACCTGTACTTAGTTGGATAAATACGGCTATAGCTCACCATGAACTTAGAACAGCACCAATTTATTCTCTCCAGCAATGTGGAGTAGCCATTAAAAAGGTATAGAGAAGGTGGATAGTGGACACTTGGTTTCATTAAGATGAATGTAATGGAAGGTCATGGGGCAAGGGACTGAACATTTGAAAAAGAAGTGATTGTAATAATAGACTATAGACTATAGGTTGGTGGGGAGTGGTTGGGAGTTATTTGAAATGCAGAAAAGTAGAAAACAAAACTATCAAATAGAGGATAAAGAGCCCTGCCCAGACTCTAACAGGAGATTAGATGGCTTTCTGTCCACAAGAAGCATTATCTTGGGTGGATCAGGTTAAAGGGGGAGAGAGAGGACTTTGGAGAGAAATATTCCACTGAAGCTAAAATGAGATGTGCTAAATAATCCCTGACCCAGCCAGAGAACACTTCTATGATTGAAAAATGTATGCCCTAAAAATTTAATTTGTCTATCATTGTGTCAATTTGCATCTTACAAGAAGACTCCAAGATGAAAATAAATGTGTGAGAGATTTATTGGGGGAAACTCCTGTGAAGAAAAAAGGGGAGAAGGAGCAGGAGTCAGTGGGAAGAGTCATTGGACCATGATGCAGATCTGACACTTGTGAAAGAAGAGACTGAAAGAAGGAAGGATTGATTAAGAAGAGCCTCAGACTGCAGCGCAGCTAAGCTGATGGGGAATGAAAGAGCAATGATTGCCTATGAATGGAGTCCTGCACTGGGCAGGAATAGCCTGGCTTGAGTGCCCCTCTGTGCTCAGTCATTGGCTGGAATAGTGAGAAGAGAGTACAATGTTAGCATGAAACTGGTGGATCCCAAAGATGCAGCAGCTGTAGACCATCAGCATGTTCTTTCACGAAGGGAGATCTGAGAAGCACAACCTCATGGCTTCCATACTCCTAGAGAAATGCCCCCAAATCCTGGCTTTGTATGTTCCTCTTCTTGACCTCAGGCTGACTTTTGCTTTTCTGTTTATTGCCAAGAAACAATACAATTGGGTTATGTTCTTGTCTTCTAAGTTATGCACATATTCTGTCTTTCTGGGATAAACCTTTTCACCCTAATGAAGCCTTTATGTGTTCTCAAACTCCTCATTACACATTCATAGACAGACTCACAAGCAGCCAATCATATTCATTGTGTATAAATTTCAAAAGTTTAGCCAATTTATTTACCATTTCTATGGAGCATTTTATTGTTTTTTCACCACTGCCAAATTCTACTCCCAAAATATGCTTATATATTATATATTTTATGCTTTCTGGTTTATTTTAGGCAAGCTACAATAATCACTAAATACTGCATGTTCTGTTGTATGTCCTCAAAGTCAGGCATCTTGAAAAAGTAGTCTATCCTTTTTCTCTCTCCTTTCTCAGTCCAACACAGAATGGTTCCACCTTCATCACTCCAGTGGAACAGTCATGTAATGGTCCCAATGACCTGACAATCCAGTAAGCATTCACTTCTTGTATGACTGGAGATTTTGATACTGCTGCCTCTTCCCTTCATCAAGGCACTGTCTTCTACCTCTCTCTGTTCTTTCTCAGCTTTCCAATCATGCTGTAAATGCTGGTATTCCTCAGGGATCTATCCCAAGTCCTTTCTTTTAGGTCTATGAATTCTCTCTGGCCAAGCTCATTCTCACTCAGGATATCAAATACCTATTTTCTTTTTTTCTTTTTGAAATTTTAGTGCCATTTTGTGTTGCAAAGCTTTATTTACATAGTTCTTCAGAATATATTTCAGTTGTTCACCTACTACTCCAAGTGTGAAATGCTATCAAATAGATTAAATTTACAGGAAAGCATAAAACAGAGAAAACAATTCTACTATTTGATATACACAGTGACGTTAGTGGTTGTCACTTTTATAGTTTTCTTCTGAGGATATTTTTTTGCTGATAATGTTCCAGAGCGAAGATGTCTTCAAGAGTAGATTTCCACAGAGAATCAAAAGTATAAAAGTCCAATATATTTTATAGGTATTATTTGACAATTTATAAGTAGCTGCAAATCATTTCTTTCCCCATTTTTTTTCAAAAGTCTCAGAAGACGAAGAATCATGACTTTCACCACTACTATAGCGTTCATATAAAGTTTTATCAACTTTCAAAATGGAGTTAGGAGAATTCAGACCAACAAGTTGTCCCAGAACATATTTCATTTCTTCAGTGGTTCCCTTAGCCACTTGGTTACCTGGATGAGTTTGAATTTGAACATATGGATGTGCCAGGAGCTCAGGAATGGATATCCTCTGTTTAGGGTCCCTTATTAAACAACACTTTAAAATATCTTGAAGATCTTTCTCTGGGATATCAGGTAATTCAATTTCATGATTAGGGTGAATTATGGCATGTGATTTAGAAATCTGATTAATTCAGGCCAGCCCGGTGGCGCACTGCTACAGTGCGCTGCTTGGGAGCGCGGCAGCGCTCCTGCCGAGGGTTCGGATCCCACATACAGACCGGTTCCCGCTCACTGGCTAAGCGAGGTGCGGGCGCAACACCGAGGGTTGCGATCCCGTTGCTGGTCCCGGTCCGGTAAGGGTGCGACACTGAGGGTTGCGATCCGTTGCCGGACACAAAAAAAGACAAAAAGGAAAAAAAAAAAGAAATCTGATTAATTATATGCTGAAATGGTGTTTTCCCATAAGTCATGTAGTATAAAATGCATCCTAAAGACCAAACATCACTTTTGGGGCTTATCATTTTTTTTTTCTTTTTTGTCTTTTTTTGAGACCGGCCGCACCGCACTCAGCCAGTGAGTGCTGTGAGTGCACCGGTCATCCCTATATAGGATCAGAACCTGTGGCGGGAGCGCTGCTGCGCTCCCAGCGCCACACTCTCCCGAGTGCGCCACGGGCTCGGCCCAGGGGTGTATCTTTGACTTGGATTTCCCATTCTCTCTTGAGGAAGACATATCTTTGATAGCTTCTGGTGGCATATAATTAACCGTGCCAACTTGAGAATCTTTAATGATACTTGTTGTATCCGGTTGCATTTGGTTTGCAATCCCAAAATCAATTAGCTTTAGCATTCCATCAACTATTAGAAAGTTAGCAGGTTTCAGATCACTGTGAACAATGCCACGTTGATGGATTGTGTGAACTGCCTCCAACATATTTGTCCAGTAACTCTTGCACTCCCATGAATTGATAAATTTTTTCTTTTTAAGCCAACTATTAAGATCAATATTTCCACACTCCATTACCATGTAGATGTAGTGGTCTGTGATTTCATAATCATAAAGTTGGATGATCTTATCACTATGTTGTTGCAGTTTATTCAAATAAGCTATTTCGTTCCAGTAACTATCAATAGTTTGGCTATCTGCTTCTTCTAAGTTCACATATTTTATAGCATATATGTTTCTTTTCATTCAACACCTGAAATACCTTACTTGAACCTCCACTTCCTATCTGCTTTAATACAGAGTAGATTTTTCCTTTAACTGAAATGCATTCATTTGTTGAAGAGGATGCTGAAATCCCTTCATCCCTTCCCTTCGCTGGAAGATCTCTGTGTACCTATAAATGCCTTGAGCAGATGGAGTGCTGAGGACTTATTCTGAGCTGATAAAGAAGTTGAAACAAAAGCTCCTGATTGGCTGATTAACCAAGTTGAAACAAGGTCTGAATAAAACTCAAATCCCTATTTTCTGATGACTCCCCAAATCTGTGTTTCCAATACAGACTCCTCTCTAGAGCTCCAGAACCAACCACAATTAACAATTATTTGGCCAGCTGACCATTCCATAAGTATCTTTCTTTACATGTTACAAAGGTAACTCAAATTTAATCATTTTAAAATCAAACCCCACATGTTTGCCCTCATCTTCCCTCCTGTTATTCACTATATTGGTAAATATATCCACCTGTTGCCCAAAACATAACAATAGAATGACACTAGATTCTCTCCCATCCCCCACCCCACTCACTGAGTCCAATCAAACACCAACCCTAGATAATTCTAATTGATATGCTCTTCGCCATCCCAACTGCAATTACAATGATGAGGAACCAGTAATTTCCTGCTTTTTACAGAGCAATAGCCTCCAAACTGGCATCCCTAACTCCAGGTGTGACCTTTGTTATCTCAGAAGTGATTATTCTCACAGGCAAATCTGTTACTACTCAGAAGTCTTCAATGTCTCACCATCAAATACTGCTTACCATGCCACACATAGCCCTTCGTCACCTTGCACTTGAAAACGTGTCCAACTTTACCCCCCTCTAGTCTCACTTTAGCTCTTTGTACTCTGTTTGACCCGAACTGCTTACGTGGGAGAACTCACCATGTTCATTCTTACCTGCGCTTGTGTACGTGCTGCTGCATCTGCCAACCTGGACAATGACTCTTCACATCCCACATAGATTAGGTGCAATCCCCCTCGATTTTCCTGCTATTTCTTTCACACAGCTTCACTGTAGTCTTTACCATTGTCCTGTAATTTTTGGCATGTCTTCTCCCCATCAAACATGACACTAATTAGATGCAGGAGTTATGTCTTTTAATTGATATATTCCCAGAGCCTGGTACAGTGGCTGGCATTTAAATGCCTGATAATGTCAGTATTTGAATGAACACATGAATGAGAATGAGTTCAAAGAATTCAGTCTTGAAGATTAAAAAAAAAAAAAAGTTAGCATGTTCTCTCCTAAGTTTTTCTAAAACAGTGCCTGAAGAGATCCAGGAGAATAAAATGTTGCAGAGTAAAAAGTCCTGCAAGCTGTAGGTGAGATTTTTTCCTCTGTTTACTAAAGTGCACAGATTTCATTCTATTACAGGCAACTTCAGAAGATTGTCTCCAACTACCTGTAATAGCTTCAATTGTATCAGAAAATTCCCAATACAAGTAGGGCGAGGAGGAGTTGAAAAACGTTGTTGTATGGAGCTTTTCACGCAGTGCTTTGTTATGTTTTAAATGGAATTTGGCCTGAAAGCCTTAAAAAATAATACCTTACATTCACACAGTACTTTAAAGTTTCCAAACAGTTTTTACACCCTGCTATTTATTCAGTATTCAAAGTACCTCAATGAGGTAGTTATGACAAAGACAATCATCTTTCTATATACAACATAGGCTCTGAGAGGCTTTGAGTCTTGCTCAAGGCTGATAGTTGCTATGTGTGGAAACGGAGCTGGAATGTACGACTTCTGTCTACTAAACTCGTAGTCTTTCTCTTATCTTCGCCACCTCCTTGGCATTTCTGTCGGCTGGGCACATACAGCTGTGGGCTGTTAGTCGCTCCCCAGCTCAGTTGAATTCCTGCAGTGCTAATCATGATTCTAAGTTTACAGGTCAATGTCCAGACCATAGATAGATGTTGTAGGAGTTCCTTCATTTCCCAAGTGTTTTTCCCCCAACAGCCGTCCCAGCTGCCGTAGCTGAGGCCGTAGCTGCCAGCTCTAGTTATTGACACCAGCAAACCCGTTCATTGATTATTGCTCTCAGGTTTGCATCTAGGCTTTAGACCAGCATTTGGTGGTTTGAGTTCCATCTTCCTGGATGTGAAACAACTATCACAACAATATATTTTTAAAAAATAAGGATAAACTGAAATTCTTAAATTCTACAGAGAGAACTAGAATATTTATTGTCCATTCATGGAAGAATTCTCTTAGCCCACATTTTTCTATACCCGGCTAAATTCAGCAGTGGATGTGTTTTGTCTGGATTTCACAGTGCTTTAGAAAGCACTAAGAATTTGGAAGATTTTAGGCAGAGTATGCACTCTTCATCATAAGTCATGTATTGCACATCTATGGCCCCAGAAGATATTTGAGTTTGCAACCCCTGTCTATATTAATATATCTCATTAGGTAAAAATAACAGCTAATATTTATCAAGCACCTTTTATGTACAAAGCACCATTTTCAAAATACTGCAAATATAAGTTCATCTAATCTTCACAACAAACTTTTAACAGGTAGGTCACTCCTACTGGTAGGTACTATCTCATCATCCCCATTTTACAAATGATGAAATAGAGGGACTAAGAGTTAAGAAACTTGCCCAGTCATAAGTTGGTAAGTAGCAGAGCTGGAATTCAGCCCCAGCCAAAGCTCTATGCTCAGGTGCCTGGATACAATGTCAACTTTTGTGTGATCCATAAAAAGAAACAAAATTAGATCATTTGGTCAGTAGGCATCAGAGGAGGTCAAAGTCCTAAACAGTTCTTCTAAATGAAAAGAGAGCTAGGTAGCCTTTGAATAAATGAACTGAGAATGCCGTGTTTTCATATGCAACATTAAGAATGCACCTCTTTGGCCACTGAAGATTCTGAGGGCCTAATAAAGATGTATCTCTTGCTTCAGTCAAGAAAATGAGAAGGGCACATGGAATATAGTGGCTTTGAAAAATCTATTGAATGCAGTGTGTCTCATTTTTGTACTTTGATTTTGTAAAAATGTAGATTAGTAGGTTATATTGGCAGGAGTGGGTGGCTTTGCTCTGCATTTTCCTACTTAACAATTCTACTCCTCATTGCCAGCCCTTCATATGAATGCTCAGTTACACAAGAGTTGAATGTGATTCCCAAGAAACCCTTAACAGTCAAGCTGGGGAATTGTATGCGGTCCTGGGAAAGGAAGAGAAACGACAGTAATCCTTCCCCCAATATATGGCTTTGAAATAATTATGCTATTGTTCACCTGTATGCAGTTTTAGAATGAGAAAGAAGAGATATGAGGGGTCTTTAAAAAGCTCATGAGAGTTTTTTAATTCAATTTTTCTGCGAACTGTTTGAATTACGCTTGTACCATTCAGATGTTTCTAAGTGTTAAGGTCTGATAGAGCACTATTCTAAGTCGGATCATAATAAAAATAAAAATAATAATAATAATGACAACACTTTGGCTATTGCATTCTCAGAGGTTTGTTGTTGACTCAGTCTGAGATATATATACATGTGTATTTACATATATAATATATACAAAATCTTCCACTTTATGACATATAGAAAGTAAAGGGTAGAAACATTACACAATTTGGAATTTTGTGCTCCTTATCCTTCCCACCTTATCTACAGTAAATCCTTTCACAAAAATATGTGACCAATAATTTTCATTTTTTGTTAGCCTATTGCTGGCTGACTTGGGTCCAAGCCTGGTACTATAGAGCCGCCAGTGTCTAGTTAAAAGTAATAAAGTCAGAGACAGGATGGAGAGCCATCATGTCCTAGGGTGAGAGCAATAGGACCCCAGAGCCCAGTACAAGAAGCAAAAGCATATTTGGAGCCAGGCCAATGTTATGTGTCAGGTCGGAGACCAAGAATGAGTAAAGGTGGTTGGGAAGCCCAGAAACCATGGACAAATTCAGGAGGAGAGAGGGACGATGATCAGGCAAGGAGCCAAGGCAGTGCTGGTTCATGGTTAAAAGTCTGTGTCTTGGAGTGAAATCTGGATTCCTATTTTCTTTCTTATTAGCTGTATGACCTTATGTTCACTGTTAACCAGAATGTGCAATGACTGAATAGTAGATTCTGCAATCAGGCTGCTTAGGTTTAATCTTGTTTTCCTACTACCAGCCATGTGATGACATGAGCAGGTTATTTAATCATTAGATATCTCAGCTGTGAGGCTGGTAATTATGGCAGAATCTTCCTCAGAAATGTGAGGACTGAGTGAATTAATATACAAAAATCCATTAGCATGGTAATTTCAAATAGTAAACTCGAATAATCATCACTCTCATCATTAATAATCTCTTTTGTGTTCCTGTTCCTACTCTATAAAATCAAAGTCATAATATCTATCTCACTGGTTTGTCGTAGGGAGGGAGGGAGAGAAGTGTGAAGGCCCCTGGCCCCTGAATAGCAGTCATGATTATTATCAGGCACATGAGGGAGAAATTGACTAACATAATCTCCCATAAGGGAGAAATTGACTAACATAATCTCCCATAAGGACAGAACTCCTTTTGAAAGACCCAGGATCCTGCCTGTAAATCACAAAGCAAATACACCAAGCCCAACATTTGAGAACAGCTCCCTTCCTTCCTCTTTCATCATGTTGAACACAATATCAGAAAATTAAAGAATATGAGGGGAAGGAAATGTAAAATTCTAAATTCAATTTCTGCTTCACACAAACAAGAACACAGAAGCCTGGAGAGAGAAGGTAATTTGCACAGTGCCACACAGCGAGTTTGTTACAAAGCTGATCCTTGAACTCAATAACTTGGACTCCTAGTCTAGTAACTATAACTACTCCACTATACCATGCTCATGCTCTCTTCTAAATTCTCACAATCCGTCTGGTGCTTCCCCTGAGGCTGAGTTAAGTTCCTTGAAGGGGCTTAGCTTAACTTTAGTGCAGAATCAACCTCTCCTGAGAAGCTACCCAATTGCTGTTTGCTGAGTGGTAAGTACACTGATAGTAATCAGAGTATAAAAAGAAATAATATAGTATTAATCAGAGAAACGTTATGCTACCACTGCAGAAACTAGGTCATATTTGTAGTTAATGCTACAACTATTTAAAACACTTTTAATGCCAATTTTCTGATGTATTTTCTTTTGTAATCTTTTCTTTTGTAATTCTTTTTTCCTCATTCATTTTTCATATCCTTCACATATCACATATAGCACATTGAGTTCACATTGGTGCTTAATTTAATATGTTGTTGAATGAATAATTAGAATCATTGATTTGTCATAAGTCTGGCAACTCATTTTGACAACTGATTCATTTTGCTAACCCTTTACACCTTCCTAGTCCTCATATTTGCAAAGTGGCTTTGAGTTTTGACTTGACATTTGCAAGTATTTTAAAGATCCCTTGGAGCAGATAAATGTAATCTCCCCACCCCCCTTCAGCTCTTCCCCTCACACACTCACACATTCATGCACTGTCTACCTTCCTTCCAGGGCATTCTGTCTCTCAACAAAGGATTTAGTACTACAGTTAACTTTTTAAAAAATTTTTATTTTATTTTATCAATATACAATGTGGTAGATTATTGTGGCCGATCACCAAAACCTCCCTCCTTCCTCACTTTCTCCCCTCCCACCCAACAACCTCATATCTGTTCACTTGCTGTAACAACTTCAAGGAATTGTGATTGTTGTGTCTTCTTCCCTCCCCTCCCCCAGTTTATTTGCATACTTATTTATTTATTTCTAGCTCCCACAAATAAGTGAGAACATGTGATATTTCTCTTTCTGTGCCTGACTTGTTTCACTTAATATAATTTTCTCTAGGTCCATCCGTGTTGTTGCAAATGGCAGTATTTCATTCGTTTTTATAGCTGAGTAGTATTCCATTGTGTAGATATACCACATGTTCCATAGCCACTCATCTGATGATGTATATTTGGGCTGGTTCCAACTCTTAGCTATTGTAAAGAGTGCTGCAATGAACATTGGAGAACAGGTATACCTTTGACTTGGTGATTTCCATTCCTCCGGGTATATTCCCAGCAGTGGGACAGCTGGGTCATATGGCTTATCTATCTGCAATTGTTTGAGGAACCTCCATACCATTTTCCATAAAGGCTGCACCATTTTGTAGTCCCACCTACAGTGCATGAGGGTTCCTTTTCCTCTGC
Source organism: Galeopterus variegatus (assembly GCF_000696425.1). Classification (NCBI taxonomy): domain Eukaryota; kingdom Metazoa; phylum Chordata; class Mammalia; order Dermoptera; family Cynocephalidae; genus Galeopterus; species Galeopterus variegatus. The sequence continues at coordinate 93,985 of NW_007728682.1, read as the reverse complement.
AACCTCACCAGCATTTATCATTCACAGTCTTTTGGATATTAGCCATCCTAACTGGGGTGAGATGCTATCTCAGTGTGATTTTGATTTGCATTTCCCAAATGCTGAGTGATGTTGAGCATTTTTTCATGTGTCTATTGACCGTTTGTATATCTTCCTTTGAGAAATGCCTATTCAGCTCCTTTGCCCAGTTTTTAATTGGATTACTTGTTTTTTTCTTGTAAAGTTGTTTCAGTTCCTTGTATATTCTGGATATTAATCCTTTGTCAGATGCATATTTTGCAAATATTTTCTCCCACTCTGTAGTTTGTCTTTTGTCTCTGTTAATTGTTTCTTTTGCTGTGCGGAAGCTTTTTAGCTTGATATAATCCCATTTGTTTATTTCTCTTTTTGTTGCCTGTGATTTGGGGGTCGTATTCATGAAGTCTGAGCCCAGTCCCACTTCCTGGAATGTTTCTCCTATGTTTTCTTTAAGGAATTTTATTTTTTCAGGGTGTTTATTTAATTCTTTAATCCATTTTGAGTTGATTTTGGTATATGGTGAAAGGTATGGGTCTAGTTTCATTCTCCTGCTTATGGATATCCAGTTATTCCAGCACCATTTGCTGAAGAGGCAGTCTCTTCCCCAGTGTATAGGGTTGGTGCCTTTGTCAAAGATCAGATGGCTGTACATCTGAGGGTTGATTTCTGGATTCTCTATTCTACTCCATTGATCAGTGTGTCTGTTTTTATTCCAGTACCATGCTGTTTTGGTTATTATAGCTTTGTAGTATAGTATAAAGTCAGGTGTTGTTATGCCTCCAGCTTAATTGTTTTTGCTCAGAATTGCTTTGGTTATGGGTTGTCTTTGTTATTCCATATAAATGTTAGGATAGTTTTTTCCATTTCTGAGAAAAATGTCATTGGAATTTTGATGGGGATTGCATTGAATTTGTAGATCACTTTGGGTAGTATGGGAAGTTTCACAATGTTAATTCTTCCAATCCAAGAGCATGGGATATCTTTCCATCTTCTTGTGTCCTCTAATTTCTCTCAACAGTGGTTTGTAGTTCTCATTATAGAGATTTTTCATATCCTTGGTTAACTCTATTCCTAAGTATTTGAGTTTTTTGGTGGCTATTGTAAAAGGGCTAGCTTTCTTGATTTCTCTTTCTGCATGTTCAGTATTGGAGAATTGAAATGCTACTGACTTTTGTGTGTTGATTTTATATCCTGCAATTTTGCCGAAATCATTTATCAACTCCAAGAGTTTTTTTGTAGAGGCTTTAGCCTGTTGGATATATAGGATCATGTCATCTGCAAAGATGGACAGTTTGACTTCATCTTTTTCAATCTGGATGCCCTTTATTTCCTTCTCTTCTCTGATTGCTCTGGCTAGTACTTTCAACATTATGTTGAATAGGAGTGGTGAGAGTGGACATACTTGTCTCATTCCTGTTCTTAAGGGGAAAGCTTTCAGCTTTTTGCCTTCAGGATGATATTGGCAGCGTGTTTATCAAATATGGCTTTAATTATGTTGAGATACTTTCCATCTATACCTAACTTGTAGAGAGTCTTTATCATGAACGAGTGTTGAATTTTGTCAAATTCTTTTTCAACATCTATAGAGATGATCATATGGTCCTTGTGTTTGATTTTACTGACATGGTGTATTACATTTATTGATTTGTGTATGTTGAACCAACCTTGAATCCCTGAGATGAATCCCACATCATCATGGTGTATAATTTTGCATACGTGTTGCTGTATTCTGTTAGCTAGTATTTTATTGAGGATTTTTACCAAATGGAGGATATTGGCTTGTAGTTTTCTTTTTTTGTTGTATCTTTATCTGATTTTGGTATCAGGATGATGTTTGCTTCATAGAATGAATTTGGAAGAATTGCCTCTGTTTCAATTATTTGGAATAGTTTGTAGAGAATTGGTGTCAATTCCTCTTTGAATGTTTGGTAGAATTATGCTGTGAACCCATCTGGTCCTGGCCTTTTCTTTGTTGGGAGCCTTCTGATAACAGCTTCAATCTCTTTTATTGTTATTGATCTGTTCAGATTTTCTACGTCATCTTAGCTCAGTTTTGGTTGTTTGTGTGTGTCCAGAAATTTATTCATTTCCTCCAGATTTTCAAATTTGTTGGCATATAGTTGTTTATAGTAGTCATTAATGATTTATTGTATTTCTAAGGTATCAGTTATAATATCACCTTTTTCATTTCTAATTTTTGTTCTTTGGATCTTCCCTCTTCTTTTGTTAGTTAGCCATGCTAATGGTTTGTCAACTTTATCTTTTCCAAAAACGAACTTTTTGATTCATTGATCTTTTGTATCATTTTTTGGGTTTCAATTTCATTAAGTTCTGCTCTGATCTTAATGATTTCTTTACATCTGTTAACTTTGGGTTTGGATTGTTCTTGTTTTTCTAGTTCTTTACTGTGAAGTATTAGGTTGTTTACTTGTCATCTTTCCATTCCTCTGAAGTAAGCATTTAATGCAATAAATTTCCCCCTTAGTACTTCTTTTGTAGTATGCTACAGGTTTTGGTATGATGTATCCTTGTTTTCATTAGTTTCAATAAATTTTTTGATTTCCTGTTTGATTTCTTCTTGGACCCATATGTCATTAAGTAGAATGCTGTTTAATTTCCATGTATTTGTATAGTTTCCAGAATTTCATTTGTTATTGATTT
>NW_007728682.1:51977-91296 GCF_000696425.1 Galeopterus variegatus | reverse complement strand
CTAGTTCGTTAAGGTGCATTATTAGGTTGTTCACTTGCCAGCTTTCCATTTTTCTGAGATAAGCATTTAATGCAGTAAATTTCCCCCTAAGTACTGCCTTTGCTGTATCCCACACGTTTTGGTATGATGTATCATTATTTTCATTAGTTTCAATAAATTTTTTTATTTCCTGTTTGATTTCTTCTTGGACCCATGTATCGTTAAGTAGAATGCTGTTTAATTTCCATGTGTTTGTATACTTTCCAGAGTTTTGTTTATTATTGATTTCTAGTTTTAATCCATTGTGGTCTGAGAAAATACATGGGATAATTCCAATTTTTTTGAATTTGTTGAGACTTGATTTGTGACCTAACGTGGTCTATCCTGGAGAATGATCCATGTGCTGATGAGAAGAATGAGTATTCTGAAGTTGTTGGATGGAATGTTCTGTGGATATCTGCCAAATCCAATAGGTCTAGAGTGTTTGTTTAGATCTTTTGTTTCTCTGCTGATTCTTTGCCTAGATGATCTGTCCAATATTGATAGTGGGGTGTTCAGGTCCCCTGCTATTATGGTTTTAGTGTCTATTTCCTTCTTTAGGTCTAATAGAGTTTGCTTTATATATCTGGCTGCTGTGACATTGGGTGCATATGTAGTTATGATTGTTATGTCTTCTTGATGGATCAATCCTTTTATCATTATGTAGTGGCCCTCATTATCTCTTTTTATGGTTTTTAGTTTAAAGTCTATTTTATCAGATATAAGAATAGCTACTTCATCTTGTTTGTCATTTCTGTTTACATGGTAAATCTTTTTCCATCCTTTCGCTCTTAGTCTATGTGAGTCTTTATAGGTGAGGTGGGTCTCTTGAAGGCAGCATATAGTTGGGTCCTCCTTTTTAATCCAGTCAGCCAGTCTTTGTCTTTTGATTGGGGAATTTAATCCTTTTACATTAAGAAATGTTATTGAAAAGTGTTGATTTACTCCTAGCATTTTATTGATTTTTGTTTGGATGTCTTAAGTGTCTTTTGTTCCTTTCTTTCTGATTTACTGTTTGTCTTCTGTATTTGTTGGTTCCTTGGGTTATAGATAAACTTTTTTTTTTCTCTTCATTGTTGGCATTTTTATTTTACTACTGGGTTTTGATTTTTCTTGAGTTTTTATGGCAGTGGTAGTTATTTTTCAGGTATCAAACCCAGTACTCCCTTGAGAATTTCTTGTAAGAGTGGTCATGTGGTAGTGAACTCCTGCAGTTATTGTTTATCTGAGAAGTATAGTATTTGCCCTTCATTTCAGAATGAAAGCCTTGTGGGGTAGAATATTCTTGGCTGACAATGTCTGTCTTTTAGTATTTTGAATATATCATCCCATTCCTTTCTGGCTTTTAGGGGTTGTGATGAAAAGACTGATGTTAGTCTGATTGGGGCTCCCTTATAGGTGATTTGAATCTTCTTTCTTGCAGCTTTTAAGATTCTCTCTTTGACTTTGAGTTTTGCCAATTTGACTGTAACATGTCTTGGAGAAGACCTTTTTGGGTTGAATACATTTAGGGATCTTAGAGCTTCCTGAGTCTGAAGATCTGTGTCTTTTCCTATACCTGGGAAGTTTTCTGCCACTATTTTGTTGAATATGTTTTCAATGCAATCTCCTTTTTCCTCCCCTTCTGGAATACCCATGACTCAGATATTTGAGCACTTAAGGTTGTCTGATATCTCTCTTAGATTTTCTTCAATGTTTTTTATTCATTTTCTTTTTTGTTGTCTGCCTTTGTTATTTCAAACAGCCCATCTTCGAGGTCAGAAGTTCTCTCTTCTGCTTTGCAAGCCTGCTGTTTAAACTCTCTGTTGGGTTTTTTATTTCATTGAATGAATTCTTCAGCTCGGCAAGTTCTGCTACATTCTTTTTTATGGCATTGATTTCCTTGTACATTTCGTCTTTCAGGTCCTGTATACTTTTCCTCATTTCATCATGTTGTCTAGCTGAGTTTTCTTGTATCTCATTTAGTTTCCTTAGAATTATTGTTTGAAATTCCTTGTCAGACATTTCAAGGGCTTCTTGTTCTATAGGATCTAGAGCTTGAGAGTTATTACCCTTTGGTGGTGTACTTTCTTGATTTTTCATATTTCTGATATCTTTCCTTTGGCGTTTAGTCATTGCAGCAAGGGATTTCACGGTCCACTGGTTCAACAGTATTGTCTGGCTAGGATCCTGCCGAGACTGCCAATTTGGCATGGCTGCCTCAGTGCCTGTGGGTGGAAGGTTCAGGCCTCTCTGGTCAGTGCCCACTCACCTGGGCTGGGGGGGGGGTCCACCGGTGGTGATGCCTACATGCTCAGTTGCACTGGTGCCTCAGGGCATTTGGTCGGCACAGGTCTCAGGCCTCTCAGGGGGGTGCCTCTCTGGTCAGTGCCCACTTGCTGGGGGTGGGGGTGGGTTCTGGTGGCAGCGACACCTATCTGCTCCTACAGTTAACTTTTAAGCCTAACATTACTAGTATTCCCAGAATGGTGATACAGAAAGCTGACTATCAGTTACAAAATATTTGAAAGAATGATGGAGAGAAAGTGAAAAATAGAATGAAAATATGAGTGTTATTTTACTCAAACCTTTCATTCTTCCACTTGCTGCTTCTTCTCTATTCTGCACATAATAATAAAATGGTATCTCATCAATTCCAAGGCATACTTTCTTTTTTTACATTTTAACATCTCTTACATCAGGATGTATCTAAAAATTAACAGCATCTTTCATTTATAATAGGTACTTTCCTATCAGAGCAATATGGAAAATAGTAGATCATTTTATAATGAATTATGTCTTCAATATGAATACAGCAATAGCAACAATTGCAAGTATTGGATTCCAGTTGGTTTTCTACATACTTTATGCATATTAACTTCTTTAATCTTTACAGAACACCTAAAAGATGAGTTCCCTTATTCCCCTTCTTTTCAGATTGGAGAAAGAAGGGCAGATTAGCAGTTACATAGGTTACCTGATATGTCACACAGTAAATAACACCAGCATATGAACCCAGACTCTTTCCCAAGGCTACACTCTTAACCTCTACCTAATACATTTTTCTGGATTTTCCATACAGGACTTTGAATGCTGTTCTTGTTCCCTTCTCCTGGTTTATCTTTTAGACTATTTTCTCATCTTTTAATGAAATCAGTTGAATATTCATTTTCATTGTCACTGTTATTTGTGTTTATATGTCTGGGTATTTTATCAAAGGGTTATTATTACAGCCAGGATAAATGAAGTAGTTAAAAGAACCATCTCTAGGACTGGCTGGTTAGCTCAATTGGTTAGAGCACAGTGTTATAACACCAAGGTCAAGGGTTTAAATCCTCATACCAGCCAGCCACCAAAAAAAACACACACAAAAAAAATCATCTCTGGAACAAGAAACTAACTGGGTTTAAATACTGGCTTTGCTACTTACTAGCCCTATCGCCTTGGGCAAATTGCCTAACCTCAGTTTCCTCTTTTAAAAAATAAGTATTTAATTTTAAAAAATCCACTTTATAGGATAATCATGAGAATTAAATTAAATGACTTAAGTATGAAGTGTTTAGAACAGTACCTGAATATGATGAATGCCCAACAAATGTTGGCTATCATTTATGAAATCACAGTATATAGGACTGTAGTAAAAGGGAAAGGAATACCATTAAAAAAAGTTTTAGAGCCGGGCCCGTGGCGCACTCGGGAGAGTGCGGCGCTGGGAGCGCAGCAGCGCTCGGGCCGCGGGTTCGGATCCTATATAGGGATGACCGGTGCGCTCACAGCACTCACTGGCTGAGCGCGGTGCAGCCGGTCTCAAAAAGGACGAAAAAAAAAAAAAGTTTTAGGAGAGAACACTCAGAAAATTAGCAATTTATCAACTTATTCATGCATTCAACAAAATACATATTGAGATTGTATTATGTGCAAAGCCATGTAGGGACAGCATCTTCCTTCATGTAGCTAAGAGTCTAGGAAAAGGAAGAGAACTTGCAAAATGCCTTTGTCTTCTGCATATGGCCTGACACTGAATCAATGAATGACAGGGAGGGGCACATCAGTTCTTATTCTCAAAAAGAGTAGAGAGGGACAGATAGAGCTCTAGGTTCTCAAAAAAAGATGAAATTACTCCCAGCTAAGATGGATTTGAAGAAATACACTCACCAAATATTTAAGTGCATATGATACACTGTATTCAAGAAACAACGAGTAAAATACCAGTCCTGCTCTCAAGAATGACACTTCTAATACTTACTTGTGATTTAGATATAGATATCTGTGATGAAAAAACATCACTAAAGAGTTTGGTATTCATTTTGGTCAGTAGAGTTGGATTCACCTTATTATTTTGGGCAAACTGGCTCTAAAGTGCTGCCGTATTACTCTTCCTGGAAATGGATACAAAATTACTTTTTCCCCACAGATAAATACATCACTACATTTAAATATTTGAATTTGAATTAATTTCAAATTTATGAGAATGGAAAAACTCAAATGAGTATTTTGGTAAAGACTCATATAAAATAATTACATTTGTAATTTAGGCAATTTGGTGCTTTCTGTTTGTTTGTTTGCCATTCCCTTGCTGAATGATTTAGCTAAAAAGAGCAGATCTTAATTGGTAGCCAAGAAAGTCACATACATATGTTTCATAAGGACAAGCAAATTCATCCTCAGAGAGCCTAACTTGAATTTTTTAAAAATGACATTTATTTTAAAAGGTATTTATTACATATATATTAAAGGGCCAAATGAAACAATAATTTTGCCCAGATCACTTGACTATGAATAATTTTTGCTCATTACCAATTACATATTTTTTAGACTGATAGGTTGATTATTTTTTTTATTGAAAAATCGATGGAAATGTCAAAATGTATTTGAAATTATAATATAAAAACAAAATTCTTTTCCTTTTGCTTATTTCATCCACCAGATGTCCCTCTTCTCAAACTTCGTGATGTGTTACTACACAAATAAGTGTCATGCTATGTTAATGAAAGAAAGTGGTAGTTGAGTTGGAAAAAATCCACAGACAATTCAACTCTTATTTTTGGCAACTGCAAAATGACAGACCTTCGCAGCTAAGTCTAAACTTTCTTTTCAGACTTGGGTTCCCTCCACACCATACTTGCTGAGTGTCTATCTGGTCTGTTATTAAGAACCTCCTTCCATGAGAAAGCTACTCTTGTCTGAAGCAGCCAGTGCATTTCTGGTCAGCTCTGCCTGTTAGGAAATTCTTACCTTGGTCAGAAATTTCTCTTATACCTGTCACCAACTGTTCAAGTTTCTACCTTTGGAAATTATGTGAATCATACCTAATACATTTGTTCCAAGTAATAGTCATCCAAATAATTTAACTCATAATAAATTCCCCTGTGTATTCTCTTCTCCAGGCTAAATATGTTGGGTCCCCTAAAATAGCCGATTAGTCAATTGTTTGAAATAAGAATCATATTTTCATATAAATACAAAATTATAAATGGTGATTAGGGTTGTGGGCTAAATCAAAAAATGTTATTTAACTTATATCAAGGTGAAGCAGTAAGAAATTGCCTATATTAAATAAATATTTGTACAGTACCTAATTAATAATTTCAAATAGAGGTTAATTTATTAAGTGTTTTTGGTTGAGTGGGTACTATACAGAAATTCATTAGGAAGTTATTTTCCAAGATTCAAATAATAATTCTAAGCATCTATCACATATTCTGCCCCAGTGTTTTTGTGTAGTTATAAGTAATCTAAATTGTAAATGATTATTTTACATTATTCACAATCTTTTAGGAGGAACCAAATAGCATTCAAAGTACATTTCCATTCTTAAATTATCAAAAAATTCTCTAATCTGATCATTATAATTTAATATCCATTAATCTGCATGAATACATATGAGCATTTATTTATATCCAGAGGGAATAATACTAACAGAATGAGATTTGGTCACAGAACTGGGTAATTATTGCAAATGCCGATTACTCAGCTCTAGTACAGCTGTCTATACACCAAGTCATTATATTTTATTTTTAGAATTGTTTGATGGTTGCTTGAGGCCTATACTGAGTCAACATCTGAATTCCAAGTTCATTTTAAAGGCATTCCTTCCATTATATGTACTATGAGTAAATGGGCATTTCTTACAACTCATTGTAATGACTGACCCTTATGATATAATTTTAGCTATTAATAAATGATTACACCCATATGACAGAGTTTTCTCTTCAGAATCTCAGGGAAAAGATGAAGGAGATACTCCAAAATCAACTGAGTACAAATTATTTTCACTGAAAATCATTATATTTATGCAAATCAAGTAACAAATTATATGTTATGACTATTTCTAAACTGTTCTTTACAAAAAAATAGAACAAATACTTCTTAAAATGAAAATTCAGCCAAGTTTCTCAGTTCTGCTGAGTCTTTTTAGTAACTCTAGGTGTCCTTCTAGTACTTAGGGCCACGAGAGCCTGAAATTCAAAAATTTGCTGTTTCTAAGCATTAGGATTATGGGAGGATTAAACCCAAAGCCCACTGTTGATGAATCCCATTAATTGACATCTTTTGGTGGGACAGAGACAAGGAAGGATACTTAAACTCGGTTAAAATGGCTAACAGAGGGGAAGAGTAGAGCTCACCCAGTCATTCCAGAATTTCACCTCACCAAGCAAAATTGAAGGAGGTGGAGATTTTACCACCAGAGCTCAGAGACCTCATATTTTAGGATGTAAATTTATAAACCATGTGAAAAATCAGTGCCGATCAGACTGACCATATTATAATCTATCTTGGCTTTTAGAGAAGACATGTTGGACCACATGTTTTGGTTATGTTTGTGATTTGAACATAATGTTAATGCAATGATAATAAATAATAATGAGGTAACAATTAATGAGCAGCTACTCCAAGCCAGGCAGAGTGCTAAGCACATCACATGTGTTGCATTTAATCCTCACAACACTCCTATGATATAGGAACCATCGTCATACCAATTTTACAGCTACTTAAAGTGGCAGAACAAGGTCTCCTGCCAAAACTTCTGCACTTAACATCCAAGTGCTCATGTCAGGTGTTTTTTTCCTAGAAAAACTTCCAAAGCAGGCAAATTTAATCTTCAGTTATTGAGTGTTACAATATGCCAGGCACTGAGTGGGAGGTGTCCGGACATATCAGTAAAGTTGCTGGTGCCAAGAGCTTACAAAGTAGGGTGAGGTAGGGGAGGGGACACATAACTAATTTCGGCTCAGGAAAATGTTGTGCTGGGATAAGCAGAGGGAGTCATGGGGAGATTAAGGAGAGATAGATGCCCGTTTTAGTTCATTTGGGCTCTTATAACAAAATTCACTAAACTGGTTAGCTTTTAAGCACTTTTTTTTTTTTTTTTTTTTTTTTTTTTTTTTTTTTTTTTTGTCTTTGTCTTTTTTCGTGTCCGGCAACGGATCGCAACCCTCAGTGTCGCGCCCGTACCGGACTGGGACCGGCAACGGGATCGCAACATTCGGTGCTGCGCCCGCACCTCGCTCAGCCAGTGAGCGGGAACCGGTCTGTATGTGGGATCTGAACCCTCGGCGGGAGCGCCGCCGCACTCCCAAGCGGTGCACTGTAGCAGTGTGCCACCAGGCCGGCCCAGCACTTTTTATTTCTTACATTTCTAGAGGCTGGGAAGTCCATGGTTAAGGCTCCAGAAGATTTGGTGTCAGGTGGGAGTGGCTGTCTCGTTCATAAAAGTTGCCTTCTCTCTGCTTCCTCACATGGTGGGAGGGGGCAGACAAGCTCCCTCTGGTCTCTTTTTTAAGAGCTCCAAGCCTCATGACCTAATAACCACCTTTTAAAGGACCCACCTCCCAACATATCAACTTGGGGGTTAGGACTTCAACATATGAATTTTGAGGGGACACAAGCATTCAGACCATAGCAGTGCCCACATATGCTTTCTTCTTTGCAGCTAAAATAACCATTTCTTCATATAAACAAGTGAGTCTTAACTGCCTACCAATGCCATGTACCTATGCTCATGACTCCATAGTTCCACTGAGCCATGCCTGGTGAGATATCAATCTACCACAAAGGTGCTCACAAACTACATTTAAATAGGTCTTTCTAAAAAGCTTTCTATTATTTCTCCTTGTACGTAAAATCATAATCTAGACTTTGGATGGCCTTATAGCTTATAGCCTTTTTCTAGTCTCTAGCTATTAAGAAGAAATGTTTTCTTTACTCATTTCTTTTCATATAATTTAACCATGGCAATATTTCATGCTAACTAATTTGTTTCCTACTTAGTTATTTATATTCTTCAAATATTTGGGTATTGTAATCCTGTATCCTTCATTGTTGCTTAGTTGGATGTATTTCATTATCCATTTATTTTCTATTCTTAGCCTATATTTTATTTCATATTGTTATTTTAAATATTAAAATTGCTTTTCTTCTCTCATCCCACTGAAGCACTATGATCCATGTTAGAGCTCTAAAACAACTGGTCATAAGTCAAAGTCACCATCAGTCTTGGGTGAAGGGAAAGCAGATTCATGAGCTTATTCCAGAAAATCATGGAAAAACTAGACCACCAAACAACACTGATGTGATTCAGAGCAAGATGGAGGAATTAAGTGAATTGTTCTCCCTTCTTTCTAGACTCTCCACTTTTCTCTTAACTTCCTAAGCTATTCATCTGGCCACTTGTATAAACTACTGAGCACAAAGCACAGCACTGGATTTCCAGCCTTTCATGGACATTTTATGCAGTGAAGACCTAGGATGCATGATATGGTGGAGGTAATTCTTAAGGAAAATAACAGACTGTTCAGTTTTATGAAAAAATGTGTGTGTGTGTGTGTGAGAGAGAGAGAGAGAGAGAGAGAGAGAGAGAGAGAGAGAGAGAGAGAGATGAGAATGCAGGACTCATCCTAAAGGGATATTTTTAAAAGCACTCTAAATGTCACTGCTGTGAGTCCATAGAGGAATCCTTTCTAAATGTGTCCTACTGTGATTCTGACATTTTAGTCTTCTCTCTTAGATGATGTGAATACATTAAGTCTCTGTACAATGCAATCCCTAGTGTGCTTCATTATTATTTCTTTCCTTATTTATTTATTTTTTTCGGTTTGTTTTTCTAACCAAGATAAGTACTTCCAATTATTTTTTCTTGTTTATACTTACAAATTTTGTGTTTTAGAGGGAATTTCCTGTGCACACCTTTGCCCCTTCACTCTTGTATTTCTTCAACTCTCACCCACCTCTGAAGTCTTCCTAGAAGGAAGTGAACATCTGGAACCCCCATGATCTGCATTCATGGTCTTCAGAGTTAGCTTTTGCAAGAGCCTAAACCAACTGCATTCCCTTCAGCAGCCCCCTTGCTTGCCTTTTGAATACTGCCCTCACTTTTGCCTTTTTGCCTTTGCTTATCCTGTCTCCCTCCACACTCCTGATCCTCACCTCCAACTATCTTCCCTTCTTCCATGTCCAGCTCAAATCCAGTCTCCTTTCTGAAATTTTGTCTGATTTTCAATGGCCCACACAAATCCTCCCTTTAATGTTCTTTTTGTTATACTTACGTAGTGTACCTGAGACTTTTGTTCTCTATGTATTGATTACTGTTCTTTTTGAGTTTGTTGTGGTCTTACCTTCAACCAAATTCTAATTCCCTGAGAGCATGAAACATGATGTATACTTCTCTGGGTATTTCCCTACCATACCTAGAACACTGCTAGGCATACATTATATGCATAAATTGTGTTGGCTTTTTACTTTCCATAAATATTTGCCTACTGGTTACTCTTTTCGTCATACCCAACTGAAATCTATCATAATTTTTAAATGATGAGGCTTAAAATCAACCTGAAATTATACAATAAGTCAAGTCCAAATATAGTATAAACCTTCTTATGTGGTGTAGTCAAAACTGAACATTGGTTGGCTACTTTAATTCAATTCAGTTACAGTAGGGAATAATTAAAATGATACACCTTTTAGTCTTATTTTATTTTATTTAGCTTCAAACATAACCTTGAACCATCTTTTGCACATGGATGCTCTAGTTATAGTGCCGTGTTATCTTTCTTGTATAAAATACCCTCAAAATTTATCAACACTAATTTCAACTCTGGTTTTTTTCAAATTAAGTAATAATATAAAGATACAATATGAGTATGGAATCCTTCTTGAATTTTGTAATTTTTCCTAGTGTATCACAATTGTCTTGCCTAAGCCTAATTCAACAAGAATTTTTTTTTAGCAACTATGTATCTCAAATCTTTCAATTTAGCTTTCATAGAAATAACAACCATCTGGGTTTTGGTACTCATATTAGTCATCCTACAGAAGAGTTCTTAAATTATATCAATTACAATAATGAAGATAGCAGAAACAAGTTTAGAACCATCAACCGACGTTTAGTAAACAGACAACAAGTTGATGCAGAATCACACAGACTTCCTAGAAGTCAGTCCACCTGTCGCCGGGCCTCGGCAGGCTCTGAGCTTCTCTCCACATTCCACATATTTTACAGAGCACTTGGGGAGTTCATTGAAGGGCACATAACTATGGATATAGGTGAGAACTTCTGTGTTTGTGTAATATTCATTTTGCCATTTTAGATGTTCATGTTCAGCTCCAGAGTCCTAACACACAATAAACGCTCAAAATGTATTAGCCACTCATGAGAAAGCTAAATATTTTTAAATGTTCTAAATTTATAAAGCTTTTTGGAGCCTGTTTAGCTCATAATGTACACTTCTGAGATAAGAGGAACCATAACTAAAGAGCTTAAAGACTAACAGTGATGACACTGCAGAAGAAGTAAAGGTCTAGTTCATTCCTTCTATTCACTAATGTAATTAATCAACATGAATTTTTTCTATTGACTATTCTTTGCCAGGCTCTGTGGTGTAACAATGTCAATTACACAAAGACAGACAACTGTCACTTTTTTGTACAAGTATTTCTTTGTTTTTCCATTTTGCGGGTCATTTCTTTAACTTGTAGAGTAAAATACTTTTCCAAACTTGATTAGAACAAGTTTTGTAAGATATTTAAGTAGGGCATATATGGGCAAAATTTTCTAGGATTATCTCTAGCTCTTCAAATTAAATGTTCTGAGGAAAGAATGGAATTATAAGGCAGAAGAACTACAAGATTTTTGAGCAAAAAATTGTCCCCCCAACAGATATTCATGACAAGTCTCTGAATATGTGAGTGTTATCTTATTTGGGGAAAGGGTCTTTGCAGATGTGATAAAGTTAAGAATCTTTACATGAAGAGAGAATCCTGGACTCTTCTGATGGGCCTTCAATCCAATAATAAGTGTCCTTTTAAGAGAAAGCAGAGGTAGATTGGAGATAGAAGAGAAGACACAGAGAATATAAGGATGCAATGTGAACACAGAGCCACAAGTCAAGGAATGCCACCAGCCAACAGAAGCTGAAACAGGCACAGAACAGATCCTCCCATAGAGCTTTTGCAGAGAGTGCAGGCCTGCCAAAAACCTTGATTTCAAACTCTGGCCTCCAAACCTTTGTAAGAACAAATTTCTTTTGTTTTAGGCCACTAATTTTGTGGTAACTTGTTACAGCAGCCACAGGAAACTAATATACATGCCACAAATATAGTAAGCATCTGCCAGCTAATCCCTATAATGGGAAGAGCCCAAGATTAAATCTAGAGCAGGTACTCACTAGACAAAGAGTTCCAAAAGAACAGTATTCGAGCAATTGAATAATATTATAGATCTGATTGAACTCGCCCTAATCTTTTGTGTTGCTTAGAGAAAATTATAGGGAGAAAGTAGGATATATTCATATAAAAAAGCAAAATTCACAAGTTAAAAAGTGGTAAAAAGTGATAGCAGTTGGTTACAAATTCAATACATTTTTATTTCCATAGGAATTGTTTTATTGGGCTTTTTAACAGAAAATATGGCTATAAATTTGTTCAGGGAAAATGTTAACATTGCTAGTGGGAAAAAACTTCTTATAAAATTAAATATGTAGATATGAGACCTGAGTGCCAATATTATCTAAAGGATATTGACAATACAATACTAACAGAGCACCATGGGGATGTTAACGGAAAGGTTTATCCACCAAGTATTAGTAAATTGTTTTATAAGTATCATGTGCCTATAAAATTAAATATGTAGATATGAGACCTGAGTGCCAATATTATCTAAAGGATATTGACAATGCTAGCAGAGCACCATGGGGATGTTAACGGAAAGGTTTATCCACCAAGTATTAGTAAATTGTTTTATAAGTATCATGTGCCTATGCATATATTCTCATTAATAAAATGTTAATTGGATTTTGAATTTATAGTGAAACCTAATGCCATAAGCAATTAAATGAGCAAATAAAGGCTATTATAACCTCTGCTAGGAATCTCTATTAAATTTAGGGAAAAGTTGTCTTCACCTTCATTCAGCTTAAATAAAACATTTGGAACATGTTAAATATTTTAAAATATTATTCTGTTGTATAAAATCAGTGTTAATATAAATCCTTAAGTTATTTTCGATAGGTTTTCAATTCCTATGACAAAAGTTTTTTGTTTGTTTGTTTTTTGTTTTTTGGGTTTTTTTACTTTACAATGTTAAAGACCTTATTGTGCCAATTTTCAGCTCTTTCCTATGGACTCTGACACTTAGAGTCAGGGCATCCAGTTGTGAGACTTAAGTTCTAGAAATACTAATCATTTCTGTAAAATCATTAGGTCAGAGTGGAGAGAACAAGCTGAGGAATGCAGGACATCCAGTGTGTGATGCCCATGGGAAAAGGTGAAACACGTGGAAGCTATGCAATACCTCTATAGGAAATTCAATTACCCACACCATGTTAATAAATTTGAAATCAGATCTTCTTATTTAGCATATTGAGAAGCTGTGCTTTACTCTCCCACTGATGCACAGGTGGTTCAGGATAAGGCCGTCGGAAGCTCTTTACATTCTCTGGTATTTATTTTGATACCTGTGGCATCTCATTCCAATGACAGTATGAGCTGGAATGGAATTTCCATCAAACAGCTCTTCTGGGGAAGGTAAAAGGCTAAATACAGAAATTTCTTAAGGACCAACCAAAGAAGGGTTAGTTACTGACAGTGCAGAAAAACGTGGCAGCAAGCCTGTATTATCTCTGAGGTAAGCCCAGTTTAAGAAAACAAAGCTGTAAAAAGCCAAGACAGAGAAGATAGTCTGACCACATTGATCACATTGGTCATGGATGGCACAGTGACTTTATAGTACCTCTACTGAACCTGATCCTTGCTCTGATAATTTTGGTGGAGGAGAGTATTCTGGAGTTCCTATAATCTTCACCTCCTGCTATACAGTGAGAGTTATTTTTTTTTTCCCTTTTTGTCTTTTTTACTGACCGGTAACGGGATCGCAACCCTCGGTGTTGCGCCCGCACCGTGCTCAGCCAGTGAGCAGGAACCGGTCTCCACATGGGATCCAAACCCTCGGCGGGAGCGCCACTGCACTCCCAAGCGGCGCGCTCTCCAGTGCGCCACTGGGCTGGCCCTACAGTAAGAGTTATTAATGTGATCAAATGGAGAAACAAGGACAACTCCTGCCCCTCCCCACAGGGCCCCAGACCTTCTGAGAGGAGTGAGGAATTTGCAGTGAGTGCTTTCTATGAATTTTAACGATGATTAATGTTTAACTCTTCTACGTGCTTTTATCCCAGTTATTCAGTCACCTAAACATCTACCCTGTGCTGACAAGGGTTGAGTTAAAGAAACAGTTTAGTTAGAATCAAAGACCTCAAAATGAATCCACTTAGTTCAAAAGTGACTGTGGTAGGCAGAATAATGCCCCCCATGCACACATACACACATGTCCAAATATGTCCACATCCTAGTTCCTGGAACCTGTGAATATATTGCTTCACATGGAAAAGGGCAAATAAGAATGCAGATAGAATTAACGTTTCTAATCAGTTGGCCTTGCAATGAGGAGATTATCCTGGATTTCTGGTTCATTGTAATCACAAGGCACCTTAAAAGTGGAAGAGGGAGGAAGGAGAGGAAGTCACATTGATGCAATTGCTGGCTTGGAAGAAGGTGTCACAAGAAAAGGAATGCTACAGCCCCTAGAAGCTTGCCTAGGCAAAGAAATATTCTCCCCCAGAGCCTCCAAAAAGGAACATGGACTGTGTGACACTTCAGTTTTAGCCAGTGAGACCCATGTCAGACTTCTGACCTACGGAGCTATCAGATAAATTTGTATTCATTAAGCCAATAAATTTGAGGTAATTTGTTATGGAAATTAATACAGCAGCATTCAAGAACAAACATAGAATCAGAAGCCAGTGACTAGTAGTTACTTAATTTATGTTTCAAAATCCAAAGGCATGGTCACATTTATGGGGAAGCATTCAAGCCAAGAAGAGGGTAATAATATTGCAGCACAGCATAGACACTTCTGTTTTGAACTAGCAGTGGTTTGTATTCGCTTCTTAGAAAGGAAGTTTAAACACAAATAAGAGTAATGACCAGCGTCCCAGCTCCACAGATGGAAAGAAGCTGAACTCTGTACCTGGGTCACATGTGAGCACAAGCAGACAGTTACCAAGAGCGGGAGACCAGAGAATATCACAGCCAGGTTCTACTGTATTTGTCACAAGGTTGCTAGTCCACTAACAATTTCTTTTACTTGCTATATTTGTCCATTTTCTGTTGCTTATAACAGAATACCTGAAACTGAGTAATTTTTTAAAAAATGAAATTTATTTCTTACAGTTTTGGAGGCTGGAAAGTTCATGGTCCAGGAAATACATCTGGTGATGGCCTTCTTCTTCATGGTGACTCTACACAGAGTCCCAAGGTGACCAGCTTATCACATGGCAAGAAAATGGCATGAGTTCGAGAGCTCACCTGCTCACTCACTCCCCTTATAAAGCCATCAGAACCACACCCATGACAACCTATCAAACCATCAACCTATCACTCCATGAATTGATCAATCCATTCACAAGGGCACAGTCCTTGGGATCCAATCTCCTATCAAAGGCCCCTGCTTTCAAATACTATAATTGGACTTCCCACCCTCTTAACACTGTTGCAATGGCAGTCAAGTTTCTAATGCTTGAACTTTGGGGGACATGTTTAACCCACAGCACTTGCTAACTGTGTCTATGGATATTCTTATACCATTAAAAGAAAGGGAAGTTTGCAGACCATATAGACGATGTTTCATGGAATGATATATCCTCCTAATTCAGATTTCCCAAACCAATACTGACACAATTACACTGGATTGTAATAACAGTTTTTAAATAGCCTGAATAACTTCACAGATGAAGCATGTATTAGTCCATTTTCGTGTTGCCATAACAGGTCGCCTGAAACTGGGTAATTTATAAAGAAAAGAGGTCTACTTGGCTCATGACTCTGGGACAGCTACATCAGGCATAGGTCTCAGGCTGTTTCTACTCATGGAGGGCAGCTGGGGGGTGGAAAGAGACCACATGGCCAGAAGAAGCAAGAGGGAAACGGAGGGGAGGTGCCAGGCTCCTTTTAACCCCCAGCTCTGGCAGGAACTAACAGAGCGAGAACTCACTCACTACCCTCCACCCCAGGGAGGGCAATAATCTATTCATGAGGGATCTGCCTCCATAACCCAGACACCTCCCAACATTGCCACACTAGGTATCAGATTTCAAAATGAGCTTTAAGGGGACAAACATATCCAAACTATATGAAAGCGTATGCTGCAGTTACGGAAAACATGTTGCAGTTGTGTATTTCCAAGATGTTTTTCTTTAATTTTAAGCAATATAAGTCATCTGACTTGTAGTAATGCTGTTCAGACGATTAATGAAGTATTGGACACCTTTAGTACACATATATGCACACACACATACAAAGAATAGAGAAGAAGAAAAATTGATTAGGTCGGGATATTAGTTCAGTGGCTATATTTCATCCTACAAAAAATCTGACCTGGGAGACAGGCCAGGTGGGCAGAATAGTTCTGATCCATGAGTTATTCCAGGGCCCCATGTTATCTTTTCTGCCCATCCACCATAATTTAGGAGGTAACCTTTGTCCATATGGCTCAGAATCATGACATCTACCTTCTAGTTCATAGATGGGGAAAAGAAGTAGTGGGCAAAGGACAAACAGCTTCTGTTTGAAGGTATGCAGAGAGGTTTATGCATTGCTTCTACTGATATCCCATTAGCCAGAATTTAGTTACGTACCAACCTGCAAGGGAGGCAGGGAAATGCAATCTGTAGATAGGTGGCTACGTGTTCAGCTAGCACTTGGATGATTCTATTAGTTAAGGGGAAATGGAGAGATTGGATATTGGAGGATAATTAGCAATCTCTGTCCAGATAGCTAGAACAATCCCTACCAGTCAAACCAGATTTATTCCAGGGCTTTGTATATGTTTCCTTACCTGGCTCCTGCTATAATTTCCCTAATTTTAATTCACTTCTGGCTGCCTGTTTGCTATCCTTGTACTCCCTTCCGTGTCTATGTTTGCCCCTGGTACCTTCACTTGCTTTTGGTACCAGATTATAGTCTTTGTCTTCAGTATGTTCCTATAATATTATTTTTATGCATTTTGGTTTCTGTTTGTCTGCCCTTGTAATATTCCATATTTAAGTGGTCACCTTCCTAGCCAACCAAATAATCTGAAATTCCAAATACCCCAGCTTCTCGTGATCTCAAATAGTTTCAACCAATGACCTGTGGCACAAATCATCTTTATGCTGACAGCATTCAAGAGCTTTATCCTGTGCCAAAATGAATTAAGAAAGAGTGACATCAGCAGGTTTTATGTTTTAGTGTTATTGACCTTTAGAGCACATAAAGCTTATGCTAACTAATTAGTGGTCCTACTTAAATAAATTGGATTGCCTTGAGACCAAGTCCATTTTAAGCAGTCAATATGCAACCTCATTTATGAAAATACATCAGTCCTAATGTAGTGATGTGGGAAAATCTCTGAAGATATCACCTCAATAGGTTACTTGTCCTTAGTATTTTTAAGATGTTTTGTTGACATTTTGAAAGTTTTATTTTTTGTAAAGGAATGCTGAGAAAATGAGGTCTAGCCTCTAGGATCAAAGTAAAGAAGAGACATTTCCAAGTCAGTGGCTTTCTCTATAATGATCAGCAAAAGAAATATATAAAGTGAACTTGTGGTGGGGAAATCACAGTATTCCACTAAATTGGGGGATATTCATTTTCTGTCAAACTAGGTGATTAGTGCTTATGAAGACAGCCAAATGGCCTCAGCAGAATAAAAGGTAAAAAGTAGAATACTTAGAGATTATACAGCTCAGCATTCCTCATTTTATTGATTAGAAGCCACATGCAGGGAAGTGAGAAAATTTTAGTTAAGAAAGCCAAAACCAGAAGCAGCTGTGAAACTCAATCAGTGTACGGTATGGAGGATTCCTAATGGACCTACACCTGTACCCACATGTCCTTTTGTCTCTTTCTGCCTTTTTATAAAAAAAAAAAAATCTCTTGCTCCCCATAGTATTCTGGCTCCAATGCCCCCATCAGTCTTGGTATTAAGAGTATTATTCTTTATGTCTTCTTGTGCCTTAAATATTTCAAAATGAAATATTTTAAATAAGACCTTTTTTCTCTAGAGAATTTACAGTCTAGTGACTATATTGTATCTGAATACAACACACATACACATGAGGGTACTTCAAAAAGTTTGTAAACAAATAGAATTAAAAGGTAATAAAAATATTTCCATGAATTTTTTGAAGATCTTTCATGAATGTGTGTGTATGTGTGTGTACATATATACACACACAGAGACTAGTAATAAATGTATAAAATCAACAAGATAAATGTTAAAATAGACATTCATTGTTCATTCTATTAAATATTTAATGAACACATAGTGTGGTTGAGATCAGAATGGTAAATAAGATAAACATATTCACTGAAAGTGTGTGCACTGTGAGCATCTCACTAGGGAATGTACACCAGTCTGAGAAGTTAACTTTCTTGATTAAGTAACAGCTAATCTAAAGCCTGAAGGGTGAATAAGAGTTAGCAGGTAACAAGTGGGAATAAGAGTGCAGGTGCTGAGGGAGTTCAGGCTGAGGAAATGGCATGTGCCAAGGTCCTGAGGCAGCAAGGAGTATGCACTTTCAAGACCGGTGAGGGATGAGCACAGTGATCATAATGGAAGAAAGGCAGGAAAGAAGACGGGGTCATGGGAAAGGGCTACATAATGTGGAGTGCTGTTGATCATGTTAAGGTTTCAGACTTTATTCTAAGACAATTTTACAGTGATTTGTGGTCGTACATCCTATTTCTACAAAAGTGCACAAAATTATCTAAGCCTCCCAGAGAGGGTAAGGAAAACCTTTATAGAAGATATAGCACATGAATTGAGATGTGAAGGATAAGTACTCATTTCCAAGTGGTCAGATAAAGGGAAGGCAAAAGAGTTGGAGGAAAAACATGTGTCCTGAGATACTGTATGAGAATTGTTCCCAATTCATGAGCAGAGAGGAGCAAGAGACGAGACTGCTCTGTTAAGCAGAGACCAGCTCACATATGTCGTTCAAGGGTGTCTGGATTGCATCCTGTAGGTGATGAGAAACCACTGAGGTCATCAGACCGAGTGAGTGACATGACCAGGTTCAAGTATTAGCAGAGTCGTTCTGCAGCAATGTGGAAGATAGGCTGAAGAGGGGAGACCAGTGCAAAGGGTATTCCAATAGGGGAGAGAAGACACTGGCTGGAAGTGTGGGAGAATGGCAGAAAAAGGAAAACAGAAGCATGACTACTAACCAGGATGGTCTCCTCTGCAAAAATGCTAGTTACGGAGGAGTTTATTGGGTTGTTGTTTTAATGAAATAAGTAAACTGGAGAAAATAAAATAAAAATGAAAATATTTGGACCCACTACTTTGGTTTCCATCAATTGCACTTATATTTGTGATGGAATGTCAATTTTATTAAAATATGCATTTATCATGATACTTCTGGAAGGAAATTTGAAGGAAAAACAAAAGTTAAGTTCTTACTTGTCTAGCATGAAAGTTAGGAACTAGAAGTTGATCTTTGTATTTAATACCTAGAGAGACTCTATTAAAGGAGAAAAATATGTGTGTTCTACCCATTGCCTTCAATAAATTACAGTTTTTAATCAGTGTTTATTGAATAAATAGGTAGCTTGACGCAGTGACAACAGCTCATGATGATGTTGAATACTCACCTGCCACTTTTCTCTGTACTTAGTAGGTATTCAGTCAGTCTCTCTCTGGCCACCATCAGATGGAAGATACGGTAAACAGGAGAACAACCAAAATCTTGTTAGAATCCTAATCAAGATCTATTACAAATAATAACAATATTATGCTGTAGATCATTGTATAGTAATCACTGAGCACTAATTACAAATTATTAAACACTAATTATAAGTAACAATTTCCTGACCTCTCAAATGTCAATTTATGGTATACAAAGGGCATTGATGTATATTATCTCTTTTAATCATGAAAACAGTCTTGAAAGGCAAGAGAAACCAAGGATACCTTCTTAACTCTTAACTCTTTTTCCTCTTACATTGCCTCTGAACCTGATAAATTTGTAAGTGTGCACATTCATTTATCTCACAAAAATTTAAGGGAGCTATTATCATCCCTTAGGTAAGCAAATCCACTTTGGAAAGGTTAAATGTCTGTCTTAGGCGTACACAGTAGTGTAAGAAAGGGTAGGCATCAAACCCAAGTTTTTGACCACAAGTCAATGCTCTTTCACTAAGTCATTCCTGTAACTAATGGTAGACATATCATTTGACCCTAATAAGTATAAACTGCTTCCAAGAAGAGGTGTTAGAAAAATCTTCCTAGCCAGAAAAGCAAGTCATCAGGATGTCTTGTATGTGGAATGGCAAACACTGCCTCCTAGAATAACAATGTGATTTTCCACTTTAAAAATATTCTTTTTGAGAGAACTACCCTTAAGGATTGTCTGCATATAACTTCATTCTATTAGTCAACAATCACATATTGAGTGCCTGCTGTGTCCTAGGCATGGTTCTAGCCATGGAAGAAACAACAGCTAATAAAAGTAAGGAAGGAAACCTTGTCCTGACTGACGTTACATTCTCATCACTTGAACTTGGTTTGAATAATACAAGCAGTTTCTCTTCTAGGTGCTGACACCAAACTAATTTGAGAAAATGAACCACTTTGCATTTTGCAGTAACCATGTGATTTGATGAACCTGAAAAGATTGAACATGGGAGATCTCGGCTTGGATGGAAACTTTCACTTAGGTGGTCCAAAAAATTTGGGAATATGCAGTGGCAGATGGCTCAGAAAATTGTCATTCAATGAGGCTTTGCTATGCAGATATACAAACTTGTCACTATATATATGGAGCAAAAGCCCATAGTCCTGGGCTAAATAAATAAATATTTTTAATAGATTATATAAACAATGTGTAATTAGATTTATCTCTAGAAATGTTTCAGAAAGTCTGTATGATTACCATATTTATAGTCCCTAGAGGTGCTATGAAATACCGGAGACCTATAGTAACCCCCCTCCCCCAGGGCTAAGTGATATTTTGCAGTTCACTATAGCCCAAGACTCAGAAGGTTGCTATCTGTGGCAGGAGGCAAGGTTTCTGTTCCCCACAATGTGCCAGTGCAGATTCAGAAGTCAATAACTGCCTAAATGTCTAGAAAGCCTGCTGATAGAGTCAAAGCTAAAATCTTTGTACGCCTTTACCAAATGTGATAAAATGCCTTACCACCGTTGCTTTTTGAAGAAGAATTGCATGGGTGGGAATGAGCAGCCCCAGGAAAACTAGAAGTTCTTTATAGTATTCAATGCATGCTACCTGGGGCCTTTTCAGGGGCTAATATAGATGTCACACTTAGTTTTGTCAGGGGTCTTTCATCCTGTTGCCACATGCAACGTGAGCCTGCCCCTTAACGGCTTAGATATCCAAACCATAGCAATGCATAGGCAGCGGGAAGAATTGTTTTCGCCTACCCACTGAGGATTGCAGTGGGATTTAAGTCTCTGAGGGTGCAGAGCAATGGAAGTGAGTGTACTATGTCTTCGTTAATCCCACAGGTCTTTGACTTCTGTTCTCCACCTTAAATGGTTGCTATCCATCTCCTGTTCCCAGGCTGTTTCTTGCCTTACCATCCCCTCCCATGACTTCAAGCATTGTCTTTACATTGATGTCTCCCAAGAAGTTGTCTCAGCCCACCTAGATGTCTCATAAGCACAAAACTAATCAAAAACTGAATTCATCACCTACCTCCTAGTCCACCCTACCTGCTCCTGCCCCTCTATTTCCAGCCTCAGTGAATGACAGGAGCCACCCACCACTCACTTTTCCAACCTAGAAATCTGGGTGACAGCTGCTACACTTCCGTCTCCCTTGCTACCACATGGGATCCATCACCACATCCTGCTATTCTCCTCCAGCTTAGCTCTGAAGTCCATCTCTCCTCTAACCTTCCTGTCCTTATTAGGTCCTCAGCATGCTCCTTGGGACTATCCTGGCATCCTTCTGACTCCTGCCCCATCCCAGTTTTCTCCTCCTTGACCCATCCTCTTTACCATTCTAATATAAATGTGACTCTATGTCATAGAACTGCTTAGATCCGTAAATGAAATCTCTACACCTACAAGTAAAATCCAAGTGACTATCCAGTCCCATATCCTTCTATTCCCCACTGTGCACACTTCACCCTGTCACATTAAATGACCTGAAATTTCTCTAAATGTGTCATGTTATCTCAAGTTCCCTCTTCCTGGAGTGCCCTTTCTCCATAATATTTTTAAATTTGAGATAACATTTAAAAATCAGAAGATTGCACATTTTTTAAAATCTGAATTTTGGACTTCTCTTGAAAAACCAGATCTGGCTGCAGAGTCTACTTTCCCAGACAGCCGCAGAGCTTTGGGGCAGTGACCCCTGTGGACAGAAGCTAGACTCCATTTCACACCACACCACCCTCCAGCACTACATGGCTTCTCTGGACACTATTAGCATTTGATTTTATAACTCCTGACCTACAAGAATGCAAAAGCTCACAAAATCATTTATCAGTGAATGACAGAGCTTCCAGTATATGGGACAGTTGGAACACTATGACTTAAATGAAGTCACTTCATTTTAGTGAAGAAATTCTGCCCTGTTATTCTGACCTATTCCAGATATTGAGAGTAAAAAATTTGGTGGGTTGAAGTTATATCTATTTAGGTTTTGGAGGAGAACCCTAAGCCTGGGAAAGAGATTTCATTTCAGAATGTGAACATTAAAACTAAACAGGTTGGTAAGCAAGAATAGCCAGCCCAGGCTTTCACATAATTAGGGTACTACAAGAAAAACCCTTCAGTTTAAGAGGTAAACTCTATGTTGGCAGGCTTCCTGACCTTAAGAAAGATTTTAAGCTATTTAGGAAGAGCAATGAGGGTGAGTCAGAGATTATAAATATGACTTGAGATTGGAAAGGCTTTCTTAGGAAATGAGAAATCTTCACGTGCTACGTGCAGGTGAGCCAAAAGGCAGGCCTGAAATGACAGTTTGCCATCTGTCCTCATGAGCTAGCTCTTCAGAACACCAGCCAAAACAAAAATGGTAACACTTCTGTGGTCTGCTCTATTTTGTAGCGTTTGTAACAACAGAACACTTCACACAGGCTGAAGCCAGCACATTCCACAGCTGATTAGAGGGGCAGGAGCCCCGATTTCCTCTGATTATGTTTTCTCCACCTGCGGCTGAAAGAATCACCTTTCACTTTTCTCAGCAGCCTAGCTCCTTGTTTACGAGAACACCAAAATGGTATTTGAAGAGCTTAACTGAGCCTTTACCTAGGCTATTGATTAATGATTACTGGTATTGAGACTGTTGGATTCAAAATAGTTAGGTAATATCTCCTGATGAATTGCCAGTGCAATGCTTTTAAACTCACTCCTGCCACTAAATTGACAAATGAGGATGAATATTTAATATATTCAACATTCATTGTTTACAGTATAGCATAATAAAGTTAAAAGTGTGGACTCTTTGGGCTCAAAACCCTACTTACTAAACTAAGTGTGATATTGTGAAATATATATTTGGTCTTTGTTCCAGTCTCCCGGCACACAACTCCTAAAATCCTTAGAATCTCCAAAGTGCTGTCTGTTTATATGCTAATGAGTTGACCAATGGCTGGCAGCCCCTAGGCAGCTTCGAGATAGGAGCTGGTCACAGGGAAGACCAAGGCAGGACTTTCAGTCCCACCCCCCAGTCTCTGGGAGGAAAGAGGAAGCAATAGCCAGTGATGTAACCATCATGCCTATATAATGAAGGCTCCATAGAGGCCTGGGTTTGGAGAGCTTCTGGATAGCTGAACACGTGGAGGTTCCAGGAGGGTAGCTCGCCCAAGGAGGGCATGGAAGCTCCATGCCCTTTTCCCCACCCCTCGCCCTATGCATCTCTTCATCTGTAACCTTTGTAATAGCCTTTATAGTAATCTGGTAAACTTAAGTAAGGGCTTCTCTGAGTTCTGTGAGCTGCTCAGCAAATTAAATGAAACCAAGGGAGGGGATTGGGGAACCTCAAATTATAGCCAGTTGGTCATAAGTCCAGGTAAAACAACCCCATCGCTTGTAATTGACATAGGAAGGGGGTGGGGCAGTCTTGGGGGCTGAGCCCTCAACCTGTGGGATCCAATGTTATCTCCAGGTAGGTAGTGTTGGAATTGAATTGGAGGACAACGAGTTGGTGTCGGTTGTGGAAGTGAATGCTTGCTGGTGGAGCGACATCTCTACACGTTTAGTCATAGAGGCTGGCATGTGCTGGAAATTGTGCTGTGAGAGCAAAGGAAGGACAGTGTTAGTTTTTTTCCCCACTCTCACTAAGGCTCTAAAGGAACTCAAGCAAGTTAGTTAACTTCTCTGTGTCACAGGTTCCTCATCTGTAAAATGGGGATAATGACAGTACCTGCTTCTTGTGTTGGATCATTGTGAGGTTTTAAAGCACTCATACAAGAAAAGTCTTTAACAAGTGGCTAGCACGCCTATTAGCTATTATCAATATGATATACGTCAGACACTGTGCTAGTTTCTGAATATTCGTTGGCGAAAAAAATAGAGTTCCTGATTTCATGGTGCTTAGACTAGTGGCTGGCTATGAAAAGTGTAAACTATTTCATAGCTACTTTGATTCACCTATTCCAGGCGGTCATTTGGATGCACAAAGAGAACTCAAACCCTCTATTGGCAGCCTCTCCTTTTTTTCTCTGGCAAAGAGAACATATCCCTGCACCAAGATATTGTCTGGCAGAGGCACAAAGTGTTGACAGCCTGTTCAGGTGAGACATTAGTGAGTGTCTTTTAGAGTCAGAGGTGATGGTTTGGCAATGCTGCTGTCCACAACTTTTGTAGCTTAAAAGATAATGAAAGCTGCTTGAGCAACTGTGGTAGACTGTGTATAGTTCATAGATATTTACTGCCCTTCCCTGGGAGAATACTGATGACCAACTTTGCCACGTGACTTGCTTTGGTCTCTAAAATGGTAGCAGAATGATATTTGTCACTTGTAGGCAGAAGCATTAAGAGTCAGTATACAGCTAACTATACTCTTTTCTCTGCCTCTGAGATTATGGAAGCATATAAATTGAAACCTCCTACAGACTGGGTCTCTGAGATCCTGCTCTGAGCAGAACTCCCTTCAGACGTGGAGTGCGTGAGTGAGAAATAATTCCTTATTGTTAAAGCTAGTGAAAGTTTGGGATCATGTGCTACTGCAGCATAACCTATTCTATTTTAAATCATACATCCCACACAGGTACATCTGGTTGCTGTGATGGCCAGAAAACACAACTACATCAGTCTTTCCACTTCAGGCCCTGATGCTGCCCCAAGAGTGCACATTTTTGTTTGTTTTATATCCTTAGTGGCTCCATCGGTGGATCCAGTCTTGCTGTTCCGTTGGAGGAAATGCACAGTAGGAGACTGAACA
Organism: Galeopterus variegatus; assembly: GCF_000696425.1. Lineage (NCBI taxonomy): Eukaryota > Metazoa > Chordata > Mammalia > Dermoptera > Cynocephalidae > Galeopterus > Galeopterus variegatus. The sequence goes on along the minus strand of NW_007728682.1, from coordinate 66,355 downwards.
TCAGATCCAGACCCAAACTCAAAGATTAAGGTCCAGCTCCCCCACTATTTAGCTTTGCGATTTTCAGCAAATCAATTAATCTGGTCCTCAATTTTATTTGCTACAATTGGTGGCATGATACCATAATATCTGCTAACTGTATCCCAATTTGTTCTTAGGAAGCACTTTATAAAGCTTGATTCTCATGTAGAAAACCATTTTAGTTCTTAAGACCTCATGGGCAGTCTTGGCTACCCTGAACCTGTGAAACCCTCAACCAGCACCACCAATTGACTCACAGACATGACTGCAAAAGTCAGGACTCCTTAGAGGGTTGGTTTGAGATTGGGAGACCAAGTTCCACAACTGAAATATACTTACTCAGTTAAGACCTCATGGGCAGTCTTGGCTACCCTGAACCTGTGAAACCCTCAACCAGCACCACCAGTTGACTCACAGACATGACTGCAAAAGTCAGGACTCCTTAGAGGGTTGGTTTGGGATTGGGAGACCAAGTTCCACAACTGAAATATACTTACTCAAAAAACATCCTCAGCCCCAAAGAGCCATTCAGAGACAAGGGACTTGACGACAACTTTCCTTGGTATTTTGAGGGACACATTTTCTTATGCCAAATGATATTACAATAGTCTTTAAAAGGCAATGTCTCAAGGAGAAAAGCTTAGACCCAACTATCAATAAATAGAGAATCCTGATTTAAAGAGTAGGTAAATAACAGATGCTTCATCACACAGTGGTTTGTAGCAGCGTGAAGATTTTCCCCAGCCCTGGAAAACTCAGGGAAAAGTAGGGCAGTGTCAGTTAGAATGTCCTTCCCTGTCATTCTTTCACAAGTAGACCCTTCTCAATCTTCCTACTAGCAAATCTTACTGGACAGCATAACCTGATTTAGATTCATCCACTGATTTATCAAGTATTTATGGAGTGCCTAGTAAGTGCTAGACACAGATCTAGAACAGATAAGTTACTGCCCACATGAAGCTTACGTGTCTGAGGGGAGCTGATGTTTCATGCTTCCATAGCACCTGCACCTGTCTTCATCACAGGGTTGGTGCGCTGTATTCCTAGGTTTACACTCCAAGATCCTGGAAGATATGAAGGAAACATATTTCCTTAGACTCTGTATCCCCAGTACCCAGCACCTTGCCTGGTGCCTGGAATACAAAAGGTGTTCAATAAATGTTTATTTCAAATGTGTAAATATCAGAAAATTAAAAGAGCTGGTTATTATGTTTAATTACCCCCCCCAAATGTGAGAAATAAAGATTTAATCACACTAAACCATCAGCCACCATTAATTGGTTCATTTTATGAAAATTTATACAAGTTGCTTTTTGGTACTACTCTGAATTTGTTGACAGACTTAAGAGATCAGAGTTTGAACAAATGTAGAAAACTAACCACATTCTTGTAGCTACTAAAAATTGGCATGAAGTACTTTGCACTCAGTATGTGTAAGGAAGTATGACGTATTGAGAAATAATCCTAAAATGGCCAAGCATGAGCCTGGGAATGTGGCCCTGTGAGCAATCTGTCTGCCTTTGTACAGCCTGTGGCTTATGATTCTTGTGGAAATGCACAGAAGAGAATGAAGCCAAAATGCATATAATTCTCTCCCTCCGTTTGAATACATTTTCTTCTACTTATCCTATTTTCAAGAGATGGCCACTTAGATATAATCTTTGAATATTGCAAGAGTTTGTATAACAAACTATATGTGGACCAAGAAATGTGTTTTCCCAACAAGACAGTATTAGTTCAGCAGCTGAGGAACTGAAAAGACAAGTTAGAAGAGAGGTGCCCTAAGGAGAAAGAAAGTGGCAAGAAAAGAGAGGTGGAGACAGGGAAGAACTTGTTAGAGCTGGCTTCTCCTAATTTCTAAGGCATATTGTGTACCTTCCAGTGTTTACTTACCAAAGGAAATGTGTTTTTATCATGCAAATAGACTGAATGTTTATATCCCTCCAAATTTCATGTTAAAACCTAATCCCCAATGTGGGGACATGGGTTGATGATTAGGTCATGAGGGCAGAACCCTCATGAATGGGACTAGTGCCCTTATAAAAGAGACCCTGGAGAGCTCCCCTGCCCATTCTGCCATGTGAGGACACGGTGAGAGGATGGTTGTCTGTGAACCAGGCAATGGCCTCACCACACATTGAATCTGCCAGCACTTTGATCTAGGACTTGGAGCCTGCAGAACTAAATAAATTGAAATAAATTTTTGTTGTTTATAAGTCACCAAGTCTATGGTGGTTTGTTATAGCTGCCCAAACAGACCAAGACAGATACCTATTACTTACTTTTGTGCCAGACCCTGACCTAGGAGCTGAACAGACATGGATCCTGTGCTCCTGTAACTTACATTCTGGGGGGGGCGGGGGGGGGCAAACATCCAACAACTAAACATATAAATAAGATGATTACATGTCTTGATAAATGCCATGACGGTGATATTAAAGGGCCATGCCCTGAAAAGTACCTGGAGAAAGGATAGTGCTAGTTTAGGCGGGGCTGTAAGGGAAGGCATCCTGAGGAGCTGACATCTGAATCACGACCTGAACCAGGAGAAGGCCTCCATAAAAAGCTTCAAGCAGAACATTCCAGGAAGGGTAAAGAGCAAGGGCAACAACCCTGAGGGGGAAACGAGCTTGGCATGTTCACAGCACAGAAAGTGGGGCAGGATGACTGGAAGGTGGTCATTAAAGGGCAGAGGAAGTAGGGATTGGACCTGCAGAGACTTGACGATGATGTCGAGAATTTTGGATTTTTCTTCTGGACCTAATGAAAGTCACTGGTGAGGTTTAGGCAGAGGAATGAACTGATCTGGAGCAAAGCACTAAAGAACTCAGTAAATGCCTCACCATTGCTCATATCCCTGAGCATTCATGGCATCAGCTTATGTTGACTATATTTTCAAACCAAAATTGGGGCACATGGATTAATAAGTTTAGGTGTGCTTATAGCATGAATAGGACAGAATATTTCAAACCAGAACTGTTTGGGGGGGAAACTGTGATGAATGTGCACCCTGTCTCTAATTGTGGCTAGCCTGATATATCTCGTCATGGAGAATAAAAAGACTGGATTCTTAGCTCTATAGGATGTGTAGAAAATGTTTCTTAAGTGTTATTAAGCAGGAATTTCTAGGAGTTCCAAGACAAAGAGTTGGGGAGCAGATGTCACAGCAGGGCTCATTAGCACAATTTGTCCTTGGTGTTACCACCTTCCCTGTCACTGGGTGTGGTGAGATGGGTGTGAATGCCCAAACCTTCCCACCCTCTCCTTACCTTCCCCATTATCACCAGTCCTTTTGCACCTCTCCCTCTCTCTGCACCCTATTAGCTCTACATTACACTTCTGGACTAATTGGAGGAAAGACATTATCAAAATTTCAGCTTTCTTCTCAGTAAAAGTCTAGGATTTTGAGAACACTAACATTTCTCTCCTTCCCTTTTATCTTTTTCTCCCTTCTTCCTTCTCTATCCCAACTCCTTTTCTAGAATAGTTTCCCTCAAGACTTCAGAAAGTCCCAGACTAAAAATGTTTAAAATCTACTGTGGCAGAGAAACATAGTTTCTGAAAAAGAAGATTGATAATCAATGTATTTAAATCGGGGGATATATACTTACAAGAATTTAAAAATATTTAATAAAAGGACAGTTGTGATACGTTTTCTGTCCTGAAAATAGCAAGACTGTTAAAATGCCAACTACAGTGGGGCAGCCATTGTTCTTTTATAGCCATCGTCTCTTCCCTCATTTATTGAGGACTTTTTGGGTGCCAGGCACAGTGCTAGATGCTGAGGGAAATATAAGCAGGTAAAGACATACTACCTGCCTTCTAGAAGCAAATATCGAATAGGGTGATGAGGACCCCGCAAGGGAGCACGACACGAGAGCGTGTCACAAGGGCATACATTTCTGTGGGAGCACTGAGAAATGAACAAGAAAGTAATTCCAACCCGGGCCTTGGGAAAGCCTAGTAGGGATTCAGAAAGGAATTTAAGAAGAGACAAAATGACACTACCTCTAACAGCCTCAAGACAGCCCCAAGCCTCTTTTCTCCTTAGCACTAGACCCACGTTTTGGTTGGTAGGTGGTTGATTCTAGCTCTATAGGCTCATGAGGTGTATGTTTGGAATCAGGTGCAATTTGCACGTGCAACAAGCTAGTGTAGTGAGTGTGAGTGGGTGCTCTCAAACCGGCTGTCCAGATTGGAATCCTGCTTCAATTTGGGCAAGTAACTTCAGCTTTCTACTCAGTTTACTTGACTGTAAAGTGGAGTAATAATACTGCCTACCTACTGGGGTTATTGTGAGGAGTAAACGTCTGTATGGAACTTAGAATAGTCCATGAAAACTGGATAAGCACCGAATGATGTTAGCGACTGTTAACTCTAGTAGTCCACTATCAGAGCAGCACGTGAGAGTCATCTTTGTTGGGTCCTGATGGAACGGTGCTTTTTCATCTTTGCTCTTACACACGTGTCCCTTGTGGAGGGTTAGCCAAATATTTGCAACCAAGTCCCTACTCTCAAGCACTAAGAGGGTGAGGGAAATGGTAGGACCCAGCAGCTGGCATCAGCAGCCACACTGGCTTCTCACAGGCCATGCAACCTCTAAGATCAGAGTCACTCAAGGGAACACTGATCCCTTTGGGAACCAAGCATTGTCTATCACAGACACTTTTATATTATAGCATTTTTATATGTATGTTAATGCTCTTTTGAGACAATCAAACACAATTTTATTTAATATCCTTCACAGCAGCTTTTAGCCACCATGGTTTCTCAGTGGAGATACTAAAGTTTACTGTATGATCATCCCTTACATTTTAAAAGTATTTAAAGGGGTATCATGCTCAAAATTATGTATTTCTTTAGTTGAAAAAATATTTGTTGGGTGACTACTATGTACCAGGCATTATGCTGGGCCTTGGGGACACAAGAGTGAATATAATACAGCCCCTGCCTCAAAGGGCTTGTAATCAGACAATTGCAACTCAGGATGTTGAGTGCTGGGTTGGGACTAAGCAAGGGATGCTGTGAGGACACAGAGGAGGAGGCCGCTTCCCAGAGGAGGTTCTGTCTGTGGTTGGAACCTCTGGTCCAGAGCAGCGTATCAGTGCCATCATTTTGTGAATGCTGGTTGAGAAAGGAGGAGCTTCTCCTCACAGGCTGAGGATATGCTGTGAGGACACAGAGGAGGAGGCCGCTTCCCAGAGGAGGTTCTGTCTGTGGTTGGAACCTCTGGTCCAGAGCAACGTATCAGTGCCATCATTTTGTGAATGCTGGTTGAGAAAGGAGGAGCTTCTCCTCACAGGCTGAGGATACCCCCACCCAATACCTTCTCTTGGTCTCTCTCTCACTGCTGTGTTGCCGCAGAGGAGGAGGCCGCTTCCCAGAGGAGGTTCTGTCTGTGGTTGGAACCTCTGGTCCAGAGCAGCGTATCAGTGCCATCATTTTGTGAATGCTGGTTGAGAAAGGAGGAGCTTCTCCTCACAGGCTGAGGATATCCCCCCCCAATACCTTCTCTTGGTCTCTCTCACTGCTGTGTTGCCGTCGCTACTAATCCACAGAGCCCCATCCCTCACCAATATGGCCTCTTAGACAATAAACTGGGGCCCACAGGTTGTATACCACGTCCAGCTCATGACAAGACAGCAGGTGCAGCCCCTTTCTGACTCAACCTGCTGTCAATGGCGCTTTTACCCATGCTCCTGGCCTCCTCTTCCAGCCTCTGAGACCTCTGTGTGGTCCCACCTCTCCTGGGCAAGGACTGGGCCCTGGCAGGCAGCCCCCAGCTCCCTAAGCTAAGGTCAGTCCTGTGTTCTTTCCTGCAGGGCCAGCCTTCACTCACACTGATGCACTCTGTGAGAACTGTAAGAAGGGAGATAAAGCTCCTAGCAAAGCAAAGAGTGTGAGGAGGAGGCTGTAATAAGTGCAGGTTGCCAAAAAATAATAATAATAATAATAATAATGATATAAAATAAATATAGGGCTCTTTAAGAATATGGAGGAAACAGCTGATAATTCTGCCTCTGATTCAAAACTAAGTTGAGGGCAGTTTTTAGGCTAATCGCTTTCTCTACTTTCTGTGAGATACAGGGGTCATCTAGACTGGATGCTTCAACTTAACTGGAGTGAGACTGACAGCACTGTCCAGATTTCTGGTGTTCAGGATCATTGATGTTTCATCACTGCTCTGTGCTGCCTGTGGGTCGATTTTAGGATGTGCTTTAGCAACAACCCACCATCATTTCTTTGATTAACCCCTTCTGTTTCATTCTCTTTCTAGCTTAACTAGAAGATAGTCTTAAACCCCTGAGTAATCCTATAGAACAAACCATATTATTTCAAAAAGAAAAAAAACAACTCTGTGTGTGTGCATGCATGCGTGTGTGTGTGTGTGTGTGTGTGTGTGTGTGTGTGTGTACCTTGTGTTGCCAGAGGGAAAGGCAAAGGGAGGGAAAATTGCGGAAAAAGGAGGTGAGCCCAAAAGTAATATTTTTCCATTGGGCTTTAGGGGAAAGGAGTTCTGCCCAAGGATTAAAAATACACATTCTCCACAAAATTGGTCTAAAGAAGAATCAAACCCTATGACCTTAATTTTATTAGCATTATACTCTAATCAACCAATGAATTAAGAGATGAGAGACATTTAAATCAATTATGGTCACATGAAGTCAGTGCCTTTTTCCATAATGGCAATTTTCTAAATGCCAAAAGAGTGTTTTGAAATGCTTTCTTCTGGAGACTATTTACTGACAACCCTGCCTTGCTATTGATGGATGGAATCATTCAATTTTCTTGCTCTGTGACCATTCAGATCATGTGTCTGGAAGGTGGGAGGAGGTTTTTATATAAATATGAGCTGGAAGAGAGGAGGCTCCACAGCTTGCCATCTAATTGCATGCAGAATCCTGGCACCTCTTGCTTTGCCCTTGGCTGCTTCTCCACCATGTGTCTCATACCAGAGATGCAAAATTATGAATAAATGAATAACTGGCTCAGCCATTACAGTGCATGACACATGATTTTCATGAACATTAAAATTCTTTTTTTTTTTTTTTTGAGAGAGAGAAAATTAAACCTGGGTTCTGGCATTAATTTCCACTTGTCTTCTTTCTGGCAGCTCAAATTGTTTATTTCTATGATGCAGAAAAATGTAATTCTTTTTTGTATGTTTTGTAAACCTAATTTATTTCCTAGGGAAACCCTTGCTGTCTTTACCACTCACTTGTATGGATTCCAATTGAAAATTTCAGTTTTTTCAGCCATCATCTGTGTTCTGTGTTATCCAAGTTAGGTTAAAGTGTCCCCTGTTCAATACGACCTTTCCTTTGTATTTTCTGCAGTGCCCAGCACCATGCCTTGTATACAGTGATGCTCAATATGTGCTTGTTAAATAAGTGAGAGCTTCCTGGAATGTTAAGATTGATTTCTCTATCAGTATTTGAAATTCTACACATTTAACCACAGAAATCAGAAATGTCAACAAATATTTTCCTTTCAATAAATAAATAGATTTCTTCCTTACTACCCACCTGCCTCACACAGTAAGTTCCAGCTGCACTAACTTTTCTGTCAGTTCTCAAGCATGCCCAATTTATTTCTGCATGAAGTCAGGGCAGTAAAAGGAGTGATCGCTTTCAACATATTTTACATTTGTATGGCCGATATTGGCAAATATACCTTTTGAAAGATGCACATCTCCATTTTTGGAAGATACGGTCCTATACAGACAACACCATAGTATTTTTCTTAATCATTCTTCTTGAACTGGCATTTACTTTGAAGTGTGAAAGAAAAAATTATCTTGACATTTGTTAAAAGAGTAAAGGACTTAATTCAGGACTATTAAATAGGTGTCAAAACTATCTCAATAGGGGAGAGAAGCTGGGCTCCACTCTAAATACTACAAAGACAGCTGGGGACTTATAGTCATTGAGAAGAGTCAGGAGGTCAGTGGATGGCAAATCACCAAGACGAGACATCAAGAGTATGTGTGCAGGTGAGGGTGGGAGATTCTTGCTGAAGGCAGGCCAAGGAATTATACATGAGAAATGAAAAACTTAATCAGATATTGAGGGTGATCAGGTACCAAGGATGGGGATTCTCTCTAAACTGACTTAACAGCACTTTTGCTAAAACTCAACTTAACAGGCCAAAGACTGTCCAAGAATGAGGTGTGATTGAAAGAGAGCTTAGAGGAGCCTGTCTAAAGTTTAGTCAAGAAGAATCTTCCTACTGAGCATCACTGTGTCCCAAAACAATAAAACAGACTGGTGTCTAATGGTTATTTTTAAGCAGGTTGTCACTATGGCTTAAGTGGTAGATGTCAAGCATTGTTGTTGACGTACACATGAACGCGTTCACCCCTCCATAAAGTCCCAGATGCAACCAGTCCACTTCCATAGAAGCTATAGCTTTTCTCTCAAGTTATTTCAAGCTATTTTTAATATGAAATGTGAATACACCTTTTTATTCCTTTGTTAAATTTTTTAGCTTGAGGTTTCAAAAAGTAGTTGATCATTGTTCACATTCCATAAAATTAGATTGTCATAGTTGAGGGACTTCTCTTCATAGATAAAGTTTAGACTGGACACAGAGAACATCTTCACATTGTTTCTTGATGTAGAAAGTGTGCATGTTTATATTATTAGACTATTTGATTCTACCGCCACGATACAAGCAGGTCTGACCAAAAGCAAAAGATGAAGAGGCAATGTGTAGCCTGGGTCCTCCTCCCTTTTCTGAGTCTCTGTATTCTGTTCATTCCAGGGCTCCACACGATTCTTCCATTCCATGCCCTAACTGTCCTTCATCTTCCCAAACTGCCTTTTCCTTAAAAGCCTCTTCTCAGTATCATAAAGACTAAAAGACCTGAGCAAAGAGGTTCACACTAGAGAATAACGACTTAATGGTCTACGTCTTTTGAGGCATTTGCACTCTGTAGTAGTAATATCAGGGAATGTGAAATAAATTGAAGTAAACATTTTGAGCAATTGGAGTTTTTCAGAAAACTCTCAAGTCACAGCTCATTGGCAATACCTACTCTGATTTTGAATCTACTTGAGACCCTGACCCATAAATACTTTTCAAAAGTCATGAGATCCATAAATGTATAATTTGATCATACCTCTATAGGCTAATGTCTTTTTTTTTTTCCTATTTAGTCTGTATGATATTTTATTTATTTTTTTTGTGGAAGTCTGTGACTTCCTTGAAGTCAGAGTTCATGCTTCTTCATTTGTGTATCCACGACAGAGGCAATTTGCTCAATATATGTTTGTAGAATTAAATCAAATTACAGGTTTAAATGACAAGCTTTAATAAGGCATTTATCATCTCTCTCATTCAAATGTAGAGAAAAGACAAATAATCTGAAATTGTTCTTTGGTTTACCATGATTTATTTTGGAATACAGGCCAGTGAGGTGGGTTTTCTCATTACTATTTCTTTCTCAATTTTTTCTGAAAATATCTTTAACATTAATATCTTAAAATTTATTTAGTACCTGTTACTTTTAAGGTGATTTGATGTAGATGCTTGATAAAGTATTCCATAATGTAGAATAAAACAGGCCTACAAGGCAACATGAAAACTATGAACCAACTATAACTGAAGTTGCTGTAAGATATAGAGAAAGTCCAAAATGTTGGGTCATATCAGCCTCATTCTATACAACCCCTTTCCAGATGATCAGTTTTAATCTTCTTCTGTAACTATTTACTTCCAAATGATTTCAGACCTTCTGAAAAGTGTGAGGACTGTCATATACCCTTCACTGAGTTTCCCCTATTGTTAATATTTTTTTCATGTATTCATGTATGAGAATATTTATTGCAATCATGTTTGTGTAGTAGCACAAAAGTAGGAGCAAAGTGAATGTCCATCACAAAAATGGTTGAATATACTATGGCCTATCCACACTCTGGGACATTATGCTGCCATTATCAGGAATAAGTCAGATCCAAACCAGTGGTGTTGGAGGGGTTTCCTCAGAGTGTAGTTAAGTGCAATGCACTGAGGAACATATATATGTAAGATGATCCCATTAATAGAAAAGTAGCAACCAAATAAACTTACATCTATGTATATGTAGGTATGTATAAATACATATATGTATGTGCATGTATTTGATTATGATTATATGAATAAAGGAAAAGGTATGGAATTATTTTTGCATTTTACTTTTTTTATTGAAACATAATTGATTGTAATATCTATGAGGTACAGAGTTCAATATCAGTACCTGTGTATAATACATGATGCTCAAAACAGGACAATTAGTATATTCAACATTATACAATGTAATCTTTTTTCATGGTCCTTTACCAATTCCTCCCTAATCCCCCCCACCCCCACCCTCTGGTACCTTCAGTTCTGTTCTCTCCTTTTGAAAGTTCAATGCATTACAGTAATTGTCCTTCCTTTCTTCCTTTGTTCCTTCCCTTCTTTCTTTCATTTGTTTATACTTTTAGTGTCCCACTTAGGACACATGGTATTTCTCTTTCTTTGCCTGGCTTATTTCACTTAGCATAACTTTCTCTAAGTTCATCCATATTGTTGCAAATGGCAGAATTTCATTCCTTTTTATGGCAGAGTAGTATTCCATTGTGTAAATATACCACATCTTCCTTATCTAGTTGTCCAGCAATGGACATTTAGGTTGGTTCCAACTCTTAGCTGTTGCAAATAGAGCTACAATAAACATGAGAGTGTGGGTATCCCTTCAACATGATGATTTCCATTCCTTTGCGTACATACCCAGCAGTGGAATTGCTGGATCCTATGGCAGTTCTATCTGTAGTTGTTTGAGGAACCTCCATAACATCTTCCATAGTGGCTGCACCAATTTACAGTCCAACAAACAGTGTAGGAGGGGTCCCCTTTCTCTGCATCCTTGCCAGCATTTGTTATTCTCTGTCTTTTTGGCAGTAGCCAGTCTAACTGGGGTGAGATGATATCTCAATGTGGTATTGATTGGCATTTCCCTGATGCTTAGGGATGTTGAGCAGTTTTTCATGTGACTGTTGGCCATTTGTATATCTTCATATGAGAAATGTCTATTCAGCTCCTTTGCCCATTTTTTATTTGGATTATTTGTTTTGGGTTTTTTTTTTTTTTTTGGCTAAGTTGTTTGAGTTTCTTATTTGTTCTGGATATCAATCCTCAATAAAATATTAGCAAATAGATAAAGCAACACATGAAAAAATTATACACCACGATCAAGTTGGGTACATCCCAGGGATGCAAGGATGGCTCAACATATGTAAGTCAATAAATGTGATACATTACATCAACAAAATCAAGGAAAAACCATATGATTATGTCAATAAATGCAAAAAAAGAATTTAACAAAATTCAACATCCCTTCATGATAAAGACTCTCAGCAAATCAGATATAGAAGGAAAGTATCTCAACACAATAAAAGCCATATAAGACAAACCCACCACCAATATCATTCTGAATGGGGAAAAGCTGGAAGCTTTTCTCTCAGGAACGGAAACAAGACAAGGATGCCTACTCTCACCACTCCTATTTAACATAGCATTGGAAGTACTAGCTAGAGCGATCACACAAGAGAAAGAAATAAAGGGCATCCAGATTGGAAAAGATGAAGTCAAATTGTCCTTGTTTGCAGATGACATGATCCTATATATAGAAAAACCTAAAGACTCTACAAAATAACTCTTAAACCTGATAAACGATTTCAGTAAAGTTGCAGGATATGAAACAACATGCAAAAATCAGTAGTGTGTTTATATGTCAACAATGAACTAGCAGAAAAAGAAATCAAGAAAGCTAGCCCATTTGCAATAGTCACCAAAAAAATAAAGTAAAAGAGAATAAATTTAACCAAAGTTGTGAAAGATCTCTACAATGCAAACTACAAATCCCTTTTGAAGAAATTAAAGAGGACACAAAGATATTGAAAGACATTCCATAATCTTGGATTGGAAGAATTAACATCATGAAAATATCTATTCTACCCAAAACCATCTACAGATTCAACCCTATTGTTAATATTTTACATTGACATTATCAGCTGCCTTTCCCTCTCTCTCTCAATCAATAGGTCATAGATGGTAGATAGATAGATAGATAGACAGACAGACAGATAGATAGTGAGAGATAGTGATATATAGCTCTGTGTATGTGTGTGTGTGTGTGTGTGTATGCATGTGTGTGTCCTGTCTCACAAATTCACATTCTAGTGGGGGAAGAAAGGTAATAAAGACATAAACTAATAAAAAAGATAATTTCAAAGAGCTATAAATGTTTAGATTAAATAAATTGAGTGTCAAATTAAGGGGGGGTGTCTGTATCTAATATATTGCTGGTTGACAAATATATTTCTTGAAATATACACATATTTTTTCTTAGGGAATATAGCACTGTATGAACAACAACCTGGTGTTCTTTGAAACAATTATTTTGAACTGTCATTTTTTTGGAGTTACTCTTAGTCTTTTCCAGCCTGGTGAGTATCACTATGTACCAGAATAATAGAACAGAGTAGCGTCTAGTGGTTAGTTCTTGAGCATGTAATTCATCATGGTTAAAGTTGTAGATGTCAGCTTAAAGATTTCAAAATTGTTGAGCCATCTGAGAATACATTGCAGACATTATGACTCTTTACTCCTATATAGGTCAGTGTATGGTTTCAAAGAACAAGAGTATTCTCTTTCATAACCATAGAACAATTATTAAAATCAGGAAAATAACATTAATACAATACTATTACCTAATATACAGACCTTATCATTGCCATTGTCCCTATACTATCCTTTATAGCAAAATGAAAGAAAGAAAAGAAAAAGAAAATCTTCAGACTAGTTGGTTTTTATTGTTTTCCTTGGAAAACTAGGACAGAGGTTCTACAAGTATTTGATTTTTGCTTCACTTTTCATATATTTTAAGCTCCTTACATAAATTTAAACCATTTTTTAAAATAAGTACATATGCTAAATTTCATTTCAACACATTGTAACCCACAAACACATTTACACGTGCCACCTGCTGGATGCATCTTTGTGTAGACCTTGAAGTTTCTCTTGCTACCTTTATCAAATTAAAAAGCCTCACAGCATTCATTCATTTTTTCAGCCATACATTTAGCAGTGCTAGTAGTAGTGAGGAGCTATACCTATAGCACTGTTCAGGATGAGACAAGCTGTTAATAAACTGTAATTACTTGTAGCTACTTACCTATGAATGTTGTAAAATTCATAGAGATAAATCCACAGCTGAGGCTGATAAAATACTGCAACTATCCATAATCCTTCATTTAAAATAAAATCATCTTCATCAATTTCTTATTTTTTAAAATCAAACATTAAAACTTGGAAGCTGGAAAATAAATGGTTTTTATTTTTAAACACTTTTAAAATGAGTATTGCTCTTTTCTTTTTATTTTCAGGTTTTACATAAGATTTTGTATGAAAAAGAAGTTCTGTTTCTAATAATGTTTAAAAATTAAACATTCGGACCAGCCCTGTGGCTCACTCAGGAGAGTGCGGTGCTGGTAGCTCTGAGGCTGCGGGTTCGGATTCTATATAGGGATGGCCAGTGCACTCACTAGCTTGAGCGCGGTGCAGACCACACCGTGCTGAGGGTTGAGATCCCCTTACTGGTCAGAAAAAAAAAATTAAACATTAAAATTGTTTAGACCTATGGCTTCCAAATGTTTTTGGTCATTTACTCCATTAGTTTTAAAAGATTATTACATCTCTAATGTGTGTGTGCCAGTTTATTTGTATAAGTGTGTTCTAGTGTACTACTATTTTATGTTCATTATAAAACTTTCCAAAAATAAAATTCTAAAAGACCAAATAAAAATAAAATTTCTAATGATTTCTTTCTTCACTCTGGTAGACCATCTTGAGTACATTTCTTGGGGTTCTTGTAACATACTTACTTTGGGCCAGTACTACCTTCAAGGCTGAACTATTTCAGGCTATTGTATGACGACTACTACACTATACAAATGTGTTTAAAGGTCATTTTTCTTGAGGAATGCTCATTCATTTTCCTATTTATGTATACTCCTATGTAAAGGTCATTTTTCTTGGGGTGTGCTCACTAATTTCATATTTGTTAGTAAATATTTGTGCACTACTACGTGACTGTTACACTTTTTACTTCTCATAAAATGTTAGATAATATGCTTCAGGAAGTATTTATGCTAGAGGTAATGATAAATTAAAGTGACTAAATGGACAACTATTTTTACCATAAGCAATACAATTCCACCCACCCAGTCCTCCTAGAGGATGATTTCACACATTAAGAAGACACAGATATCTCAGGAAAGAGCATTTCTTCTAAATTAGTTGTAATTTCATGTTCAATGCAATATAATATAAGA
>NW_007728682.1:49920-51902 GCF_000696425.1 Galeopterus variegatus | reverse complement strand
GACTACTACACTATACAAATGTGTTTAAAGGTCATTTTTCTTGAGGAATGCTCATTCATTTTCCTATTTATGTATACTCCTATGTAAAGGTCATTTTTCTTGGGGTGTGCTCACTAATTTCATATTTGTTAGTAAATATTTGTGCACTACTACGTGACTGTTACACTTTTTACTTCTCATAAAATGTTAGATAATATGCTTCAGGAAGTATTTATGCTAGAGGTAATGATAAATTAAAGTGACTAAATGGACAACTATTTTTACCATAAGCAATACAATTCCACCCACCCAGTCCTCCTAGAGGATGATTTCACACATTAAGAAGACACAGATATCTCAGGAAAGAGCATTTCTTCTAAATTAGTTGTAATTTCATGTTCAATGCAATATAATATAAGAAAATGGGGAAGAAACAGCTAAAATCACTGTATGTGTCTGTCAATCAGTTGTAAAATTGTTTCAGCCATAGCACTTGGAAGGTAACTAGATTATTAGGTGTCTGAGGTCTGGACCAGTATTCTTTATTTTTATGTGTCCTTACGTGCTTTTGCAGAAACAGGAGCTCAAATGTTTGTTGAATGAATGTTAGTGGATTAATGAATGAATGAGACTTCACACCATTTTTCCAGCTTCAATGCAAGTAATTTCAGTCAGAAGTAGCAACCTGAACTGCTTAACACATACAGACTACTAGACATACTAGACTTCTTTGAAGTCTCTATTTTCATGATGCTTTAGCATCTGTCCTCCCCCCAAGAAGTTCCATACTTTTGTATTTCCTTCAAACTCCTTATGTTAATAGTAGACTCAATTATGACTCTGACTTCTGACATTTTAAAATCATTTTGTACTTGAGGTGCTGTATTATAGTTTCCTTCACAGATTTTCTACATTAGATTCATTGAACTTGCACGTGTGGTTATAAGATTTTCATTAAAATTGGAAATTTTTCACCCATTATTTCCTTAAATAGTTTTATAACCCCTCCCCCCTTTTCAGGGACCCCAATTTATTAGCCATTTGAAGTTGTCTGGCAGCTGAGAGTCTGTTCATTTTTTTTTTCCATCTTTTTTCTCTGTATGTTTTCATTTTGGATTGTTTCCATTGTCCTGCCTTCGAGTTCACTAATCCATTCTTCTACAGTGTCTAATCTGTTCTTAATTCCATCTACTGTATTTTTTATACTAGACACTATAATTTTTATTTCTACAAATGACACTTTAATCTTTTTTATGTCTTTCATATCTCTATTTAGGGTGCTCATGCTTTACTCTACTTTATTGGGCACATGGAATATAGTTAAAATAATTGTTTCAATGCCTTTGTCTAGCAATTCAATCATCTATATCATTTCTGCATCTGTTTTCTATCTTTTTTATTTTTCTCTGTATAGGGGTTGTATTTTCCTGGTTCTTTGTGTGCCTAGCAATTTTTATTGGATTCCAGATATTGGGGATTTTACCTTGTTGGGTGCTGGATACTTTTTTATTCTTTTAAACACTTTGAGCCTGGTTAAATTTCTTTGTTAAGTTTCCAAGTAGGTAAGTTACTTAAATCCAGTTTGATTCTTTCAAGACTTGCATTAAACTTTGTTAGGTGGGACTAGAGCAGCGTTTAAAGCAGAGGTTTTCAAATGGTGGCTGCAGACTAAAAAAGCCACTATTTGTTTTCATGTATCTCAAGGGCACCATTCAAGCCCTTTGAGCCACAGAGAAAATACCAGGCCATCCCCTCCACTCCAAGAGCTTACCACACTACCAGCAGCCATACCTCACTGCTGTTCAGGCTCAGCATGGGTCCCCACCTATAAGCTGGGACCTCACTATTGGCAACTTTCAAATATCAAGTGGTAGAGATCTCAGTCTGGGGGTCAGCAACTTAGCAAATAAACTCCCCTCCAGCGAGCTGCCCATGTTAAGACAGCCAAGCTCTCCAGATCTGGGTTTCACTGGCTAGAGAGCAAAATTGACCTAAAGGGCTAT
>NW_007728682.1:47008-48916 GCF_000696425.1 Galeopterus variegatus | reverse complement strand
AGCCAAGCTCTCCAGATCTGGGTTTCACTGGCTAGAGAGCAAAATTGACCTAAAGGGCTATTTCCCCTCTCATGCACTAGCCAGGCCCTTCTCCCTCAGGCCAGTTTCTTTCATCCACAAGACATGCCCACCACAAGGGATGGCCCATCACAGTCAAATGGGGAGTGGAGGAAGAAAGAGTTTTCTCTCTTGTTAGTAAGTCCGTACAAAATGTATTTGATTTTGCCTTATGGCCCATAAAGCCTAAAATATTTGTTATACAAGCCTTTATAGGAAAAATTTGTGGACACCGATCTAGGGTTAATTTTGCTCAACTACCGAGGTAATACTATTCTGAATACTTCACCAGATACGCTGAGTATAATGTTTTGATATTCTGGCTGGTGGAAACAGGAATTATTCCCAATCCTGTATGAGCTCTGAGAACTCTTCCACATGCTTCTTTCTGGATGTTTTATTTTTTCCTCTTCATGAAGTTATCTCCCATCCTTACACTGATCAGGACTCAGCTGAAGACTCAAGGGGAACCCTCTGGAGCACTCTCTCTGTGGGTACAGCTCTCTCCTTTCCATACAGCCCTCAGCTCTCTAGGACTCTGCCCTGAGAATTCTAGCCTCCTTGACCCCAGATTTCTGGACTCAGGGAGATGTCTGTGCTCCATGCAGTTTCTCCCTCTCTCCAGGCAGTGAGCTCAGCTGTTGGGGGGCTCACTTCATCTGGTTCCTCCTCTCAAGGATTACTGTCCTGTACTGCCTCTTGTCCCATGTCTTAAAATCATTGTTTCATATATTTGGTCTGGTTTCATATTTGTTTAAGGCAAGAGAGTAAATCAGTCCCTGTTACTCCATTAGGCCTAAAAGTAGAATTCCTAGCTTCTCACATTTGAACAAACACAATATTCACAGGATTCTAAAAAATGATGAGTTAAGTTCAAATGAGATGAGAAATGGGTTTTGATAGAAAAATTTCTTACTAATTTAAGTAAATGTAAAATGTCCACCTTAAGACAAGCAGAGTTTTCAGAAGCTTCCCAAGGGAACTGTGGTGGGTCAATACAGAAATTATCCTTTGTCTTCTAGAAGGCTTTGTCAAGAAGGTATAGTTTTCATTTAATTCTAAGAGGTTCTTTATATATTGAATATCAAAATTTAGAAGGAAATTAGATCAAAGATAAAGCATCTCATTAGACATTGTCCTCAAACAGAATGATGAATTTATGTGCATGGGAAAAAAGAAGAAAAGCTTCTGTCCTGCTGCATATATGAAAGAAACAATAGTTATTTGAGATAACTGATATGCTAATAAGTCTGATTGATCATCCAACAATGATTACTAATATCAAAGCATCACATTGTACTCCATAAATACATGCAATTATTACTTGTTAATTAAATATAAAATAAAACTTTTTAAAAAGTTAACGTATCACATATAGCAAAAGAGATCCTGATGAAAACAATAGTTCCCAACCCTGATTTTGAGACAATACAAAGTACAGCAAATTATGCCAATGTACTGATTTTCCCCCCAATTCTAAAACTTAAAATTAGTCTGATACCCTAACATTGATTTTCAGAAAGAAGGCTATCTAAATAATCAAGCAATTAAACTGGGAGTTGATTATATAGCTCCAGAAAGCAGGGAGTACAATTTTCCTATTGCTGACTCTATCCAGTGAAATGTTCAATCTGTCCATGATTTATGAAAACGGAAATACTACATCTGAAACAATAATGTAAAAATAATTTAGATCTGGCTTTATTATTGCTGAAGAATGTGTTTTTCTTACTCCTAAGATGATATCCTTTTGACAGATAAACACATACAACTGTGTCTCAAGCTACCAGCTGAGTTCAGTGTGATGGATTGCCAAGGGAAAAGAAAGCTTATTTTCTTCTTGTCATTAAT
>NW_007728682.1:4732-46979 GCF_000696425.1 Galeopterus variegatus | reverse complement strand
TCCTATTGCTGACTCTATCCAGTGAAATGTTCAATCTGTCCATGATTTATGAAAACGGAAATACTACATCTGAAACAATAATGTAAAAATAATTTAGATCTGGCTTTATTATTCCTGAAGAATGTGCTTTTCTTACTCCTAAGATGATATCCTTTTGACAGATAAACACATACAACTGTGTCTCAAGCTACCAGCTGAGTTCAGTGTGATGGATTGCCAAGGGAAAAGAAAGCTTATTTTCTTCTTGTCATTAATAGTTAATTGTTATTGCAGTTTCTCAGATGGGAAATGTGGGTTAGGGAAATCATATCCATCCTTTCTAAAAGTGCTGCAATATTATTAGAAGTGATTGTGTGGCAGAAAATAAGCCTATTCCTTGTGGGATTAAGTGGAGTGGGCATGTGGATTTTTCTTTCTCCCCTCTCTAAAGCACTTTCACAAGTAATCCACCTGGGGTAGTAAATCAGCATTAATGTTTCATGAAAGCTCTCATGTTCTGGAACAATTCGCATTTGCTGCATCTCTGAAGATTGCCTTTTGGGTGTCACCTGGGTGCATATGATAGTGCTTCATGTGTTACTGAAGTGCTTCCTTCACCCTATTTTTCTTTCTCCCCTCTCTAAAGCACTTTCACAAGTAATCCACCTGGGGTAGTAAATCAGTATTAATGTTTCATGAAAGCTCTCATGTTCTGGAACAATTCGCATTTGCTGCATCTCTGAAGATTGCCTTTTGGGTGTCACGTGGGTGCATATGATAGTGCTTCATGTGTTACTGAAGTGCTTCCTTCACCCACGTCTCTCATGCAGTTATACTGGCATTTAGAACAGCATCTTAAAGAACCGTAGACTAACTCTTCTAATATAACATCTCTGGGATTTTTGTGGCTTCGCTAATCAGGGATATGAATAGACGAAAAGTGAGCAATTAAAGTCAACTGGTAGAGAGAAAAACCAGAATTTTCAACTGTCCTTAAAACATAGCAGAAAGACAAAGAAACCACTTTGACAATCCCTACCAATTGAGCAATGTATCTTTTAAGGGGTTTTTGACTGAAGTAAAGTGAGCTGAAAAGCTAAAACGAAGTAATGTCATAAACACAGGAAAATCTTACTGTAAATATCAATCAATGCCAAAAGGAATCATTGAAATTTTGCTTTATTTGCTTCTTTGGAATCAGGAGAACATAACAGATAATGCTCAGCAGTAAGGTTTGGCCTTGTATCCACGGCTTACAGCTATTTGACCTTGGGCAAGTCACTGGCCTCTTGACCCTTAATCTGCAGCTTCTGCATTGGCAGAGTGAACATAGTAATGGAACCTACTGCATAGAGGTGTTGGAAGAATTCAGTAAACCAGTACAAGCAAAGGGTTCAATGAATGCTGATATTCTTATTAATAATCATAAATATCAGCACAACCCACATTTGCTTCAGGTATCTTGAAATATACAATGAAAGTGGTTTGGAGACTGGAATTGCCTGGGTTGACAGTCTAAGATTTATGCTGTGTTTTGCATGGAGGCCAACCTCTACCTAATGGCTTTGTTCAGTTAAAAGCACTTATTTAATACCTAATTAAATAATTAACTAATTTAATAATAGTATTTGTTTTCTGAGCATTTTGCAAGCAGTTTTTTTCTCCAGAAAACATAAATGCATTTTAAAAATGCATACTTTAACTTATTTAATCAGAGAATATGACTATGAATATGAATGGCATCTCTATCTTCATTTTAAAACTACCTGAAGAATTATACATTTGAGAACATGTTTACTGAATTTCTGACAAAAAAAAATCCACATAAAATGGGGTTGACAGTGTCATATTTTGTGGGCACCTTCCAGTTCATAATAATGTCCCATGAAATTATTATTTCAGAACAGTGCCTCTCCCTGTTAATTTTGCATTGGTTGAGAAGCTCCAGTGTCCATCAAATGCAAGTATCTAATATTTACACTGAAGATACTCTTTCCATCTTGTGTTTTTATTGATGTGAGGTTTTATTATATCTAAATCCCACTGTCATCACTATCAGTGAGAGAAACACAGGGCACACTGGCTTTTTGTTAGACGCCTCACTGCACATTGGCTAATAGGTGTTACCCTTTAGAAGAATACTTAAATCAAATCTCAGTTAATGCTGACAAGATGTGCAGGCATGGGATCACATTGTGCACTTCAATTAGGTTTGATTTTCTTACCTATAAGGTCTTAAAGCTAATTGGCTCAGACAGCTTTTGTCTTTTTGTGAAAGTTAGGCACATAATTATGTTATTCTGTTAAGGGAAAAGAAATATGCATGACACTGAGATTTCCATTGTCATTTAAAATGCTAGGTACATTGCTCACCATGGCATTATCATTCTAGTTGAGAAACTACTTAAATTCCAAAAACATTTCTCAGAGAAATGTTTTCTCAGTAAGCATTCCAGGTAATTTAAGTTTGCCATATGAATTTCATATTTATTATAATAAGAGCAGCATTGTTGCATTAATTCAATATTCAAGAAAAGGGTCTTTTAAAATTGATACTCAAGTAACTGTTAAAAAGTTAAATAGTCATTCTAAAAGAGGTTAATGCATACTGACCTTTTACTACTAATTTTTACACATACCTAGAAAATAAGGGAAAAGACTTCTGTGCAAGTAACAATATTTTGTCTGCATTATTAAAGACTAAATGTTTTTAATATTACTGGAAGAATAGAAAATATACTGGGCAGTTCCACCACTTGACATTTGATAACTGACTTCTGCAAAGGGAACTGTGTGTGTTTTGAGTCATCCCATTCAACCACAGCAACTGCTTATTAATTTTAGATGAAATTTTTATTGGGACACAACTACTGAAAATAACTTCAGGGTGGATCTTTAGAGTTTAATGAACCTAGCAGATGCTTACCTGAATGTATTTATAGGGGAATAGTCCAAATGAAAAGCCATAAACAGTGACACATGATGACATCACTGGAAAAGTCCAGCTGTATTTATGTGACTGCTGGTGGTTGTTTATCCTTTCCTTGTGTGATATCTCACAAAAACAAGTTACTAATATAAGTTCCATTCCAAAGTTCATCTAAAAATATGGAAATGGGCTCAATGACATTCTGAGTTCAACTTTGTCTGAGAAATTAGATAATATATTAACAAGGGAAATGTTAAAAATCCTTTTTAAAAGTCTCACGGAATATCTTTAAAGAAAGCACAACATTAAATAGTGTTTATTTAGCTGTTACATTTAGTTTCTCCTTCTCACTCTTAGTTGAATTAATCATATTGACAGATGAAACCATATTTAAGCAATTCAGCATTTCTTGAGGATCTGTACTAAGGGTTGGCTAATAAAAAGTAAATACAAAGATGAAAATAGGCTGGGGGGGATTTTGAAAAGATGGTCAAAGGATACAAAATTTTAGTTAGGTAGGAAGAATAAATTTTTAAAAATCTGTTTTACAACATGGTAACTATAGTTAATAACAATGTATTTTTAAAAAGATTGGCAAATGGATTGCATCCTTTAGGAATACATTCAACTGCAAGAAACAGAAAATTCAGCTAACAGAAGCTTATACAATGAAAAATTTTAACTTCTCCCATACAAGAAGTCTATATAAATATGCATTGTTGATTAGATGCAGTAGTTCAACAGTGTCCCATCCCTTCACTTCATCGTCTTTGGTATGTGCCTTCTGACCTTGAGCTTTTCATGTCACGGTTGCAAAATAGCTGCCACATCTCTGAGCATGATGTTGGTGATCAAGGAAGGAAGAAGAAAGAG
This sequence comes from Galeopterus variegatus, assembly GCF_000696425.1. Taxonomy (NCBI): domain Eukaryota; kingdom Metazoa; phylum Chordata; class Mammalia; order Dermoptera; family Cynocephalidae; genus Galeopterus; species Galeopterus variegatus. The sequence continues at coordinate 43,198 of NW_007728682.1, read as the reverse complement.
GCAGAGAGCTCCCCTCTACTGCTTGTCTCTTTTATAAGGAAGCATAAGTTTCCCTATTAAGGACCTTGCAGACATGTCCGAACTGTGCCAGGTGACCAGATGCAGCTGTAAGGAAGGCTGCATAAATGAGTATACAATTCTTCCAACCCCTCTGGTGGGAAGTGACAAAAGAAAGAAGGAACTTTGGAATTTCTGTGGGGTCAATCTCCCAATAATATCTCCACATATATCAATTAAATAAGGCAAAAGATAACAGCTGTAGGAGAGAAAAAAGAGCAATTTCTGATTTGAGGTAAGGATATAATGGAAGCAGCACTTACGTTGGGGTCTTTAGGATAAATAAGATGTGATAAAGGAGCTGGGAGCTACAATTCAAAACAGAATAAGTGAAGGAAAGGGATGGGGTATAAAATGGCATAGCATGGTTGGGGAACGAGCAGATGGTATTATGGTATGTCTGGATGTAAGGGAATGTATGAATGTGCTGGTAAGGAAGTTGCATACTAAGAATTTGCAAAGGGATTTGGGGGTTCATTTATAGACGGTTTATTGTTGTCACAAATAGTTTAACTTTCAATGGTTTCCCAAAACTTACAAAATCAAAATCAAGCTCCGTAGCCTGGCAATTACTCTTGATGATTTGGACCTACTCTGCATTGCTTCTCCATCTTTTCCTATCACTAGATCTAATATATATGCCAATAACTTGGATCAAACTGGATTTTTACCACCACTGCCATCCACAAACAACATCCTCTTTCTATAACCACATGATGTCTCCTGCTATAAATTCTACTGAAATGTTCTCCCTGTCCCTCTCTAAATTGAAGTTCTACCCCTCATTCAAGGCTCCTACAAATGCAACCTTCATATGGAATCATCTCTGATCACTTAACTGAATCTAGTCACTCTCTTTTGAACTATAATATAATTTTGACTATTATGGTCCTTTGTTAGAAAGGATGAGCTAGAACAGATCCAAACTCCTAGTGCAGATTCAAACACTGGCAAGAATGATGACTCACACCCAGTTCAAGGATGCTTTCATTTTAGATCACTCCCAAGCAGGCAGCTAGCATAGGAGGCAAGTAAACAGATATCATTCCCTAGTTTCTCCTTATTCCCTCCTAAAGTTATAACTGTAATTGATTGATCAAGTCATGCCTGTGGGGGTAAGAAAGATACCAGATCTGAGAAAGCCAGAACTATAGGTTCAATGCCTTTTATACCACTTGGCCAGAGAAGAACCACATCAGCACTCCCGGGTATATTCAATTATATTCCACATTGTTTCTGGCCAGGACCCACACACACTATCTTACCACTATTTTTTCTAATAATAGAGCCACATACATATACATATATACATATCTATATATACATCAGCACTCCCGGGTATATTCAATTATATTCCACATTGTTTCTGGCCAGGACCCACACATACTATCTTACCACTATTTTTTCTAATAATAGAGCCACATACATATACATATATACATATCTATATATACACACACACACATATATATATGCATAATTATAGCCTAGTGGTTAAGAGCATAGGCTCTGGAGTCAAACTGTCACAGTTTAAATCTCAACTACCCAACTAAACCATTTACAAGCTGTGTGATCTCAAGCAGTGCACCATAGTTTCCTCGTCCATATGATGGGAACGCTAACAATATCCACCCATTTGGTTGTTGCAAAAATTAAGTAAAACAACCCTTGTAAAGTCTTTAAACCAGTGCTTCAGATTAGTTTATGTTGTTTATCAAATTGAGGTACATTTTTTTAGGGAGAACATTCTTATTCATATGTGTGTCTTTCTCTATCATAGTTAATACTTGCTATTCGAAGTACAAATGAATGAAGGACTAAATTAATTGATTTCAGTATTTCATGTCTCTAGAAAGAGGAGCAACTACTGACACAGAGTTGCAGTAGAAATTTAAAGTGAATAGGCTTATCTCAAATTTAGAAAATCATTAGCACCGTTAAAAGGCAGCCAGCTCCATACTAATAAAATGAGGGTAGAAATGCATATTTTATAACCTCTCTGGAGGGCAACTTGGCAAAATAATCAGAAGTCCCTCAAAAATCATAGATTTTGACCCAGTAATTCTAATTCAATAAACTCTAAGAAAGTAATACAAGAAGTGCCCGAAGAATGTTGCAGGATGAAATGGAAATAGCATAAATGTCCGTCAATAAAGATTAATTAAATACATCTTAAAATATTTATACAATGATAAGGTAAACCCATACTTTTGACTTAGAAAATGGCATCAAATATTAAACGAAAACAAAAGGATAACATCATAATGAGTATAAGCCTATTTCTGTAAAAAAAAAAATTTAATGATAAAAAGAATATATAATATCTTGTTTGTGTGTGAAAAAATAAGCCAGGGGAGAGATATATAAAATATTAGTTGCTATCATTTAGTGAATATATAGATATGATCTTTATTTTTTCTTTATACTATTACTTCAAATTTTAGCAATGAGCAATCTGAAAAAAATATTAATCTTTCCTTTTGTAATAATGATCATTTTGAAATTTGAGTATTTACAAACACCAGTGCAGTGACTCAGGTTCGCAGCATACTCACACATTCAAGGCTGTCAGCGTCTGTTTTTGGATGTGAAGGCAGGGGGTGGTGTGGTGGAAGCCAGGCACTGGGAAGCAGGCTGATTCTACTCCCATTTTTGTCTTTAACTTCTTGTCTGGCCTTGGGCAAACTTTCTGAAATTGCAATGATTCATATGGATATTGGTATCTTGTTGCTATGAAGATATGGGTAAATTTACTTCTTATTTAAATTAGCTAGCATCAGGGGTCTTCATATGCTAAAACAAAATAGCCATCTAACCATCCAAACTACAAAAAGCATGCAAGAATGAAAGACCCAAATTTGGTGTTAAAACACACACACATCCCCCCCCCACACACACACACACACAGAACCTGGACCAGATGAAATAAGAGAGTCACTGAGGGCACAAAATGTAACAAGGTACTTACTCTCAGGGTCTTGCAAAATCAGGGGTCTTCATATGCTAAAACAAAATAGCCATCTAACCATCCAAACTACAAAAAGCATACAAGAATGAAAGACCCAAATTTGGTGTTAACACACACACACATCCCCCCCCCACACACACACACACAGAACCTGGACCAGATGAAACAAGAGAGTCACTGAGGGCACAAAATGTAACAAGGTACTTACTCTCAGGGTCATGCAAGCAGCCTGGCTTATTCTAATCCCATTTCTAACCACCTCCCCTCCAAAAATGCCTAATGCTTGGATTGTCTTGAGAGTGATTGCCTCCTTAAATTTTGCACCTTATGTACCCCTCACCCTAGTGCCTGCCACACATATGAATACATGCACACACATGCACACATGCAAAACACACACACCTTAGCAACAGTCAGAAAGATGGATGGCAAATAGTTCTCCAGAGTGATTATCAATTCTGTTTCCTTAACAAATATGTAACAATGACCTAATTGCACTAAGAAAGAAGAAACTACTCTGCCTTCTGATAGGGGATAGGGAATGGTAGAGAATCTCTTTCCTCAGGCACTGTCTTCTCCTTATTTTACTTTGTATGATCCCATTCTGTTTGTCCACAGATATTACTGCCTTCTCTTTGTCATGATCCCAGAATTCCCATAACAGAGTCCATAGGAACTGTATAAAAAGCCACCATGAGCACCTATCCTGTGATCTAATGAAATCTTTCACTCATCGTACCACAAGCTTTCAAGCCTCCCCTTGGTTGTGGAGGACCTGTTTGCTTCTATGTACTTGAATTTACATTGTGCTGCTTCTTGGTGTTCCCATTTAGATTTTGTATCCAACTCTGGACATCTGAACTTGGTACTGATGACCCCAGAAAATGCTTCTTTCAGTTATTGCCCCATAATTCTTATCTCTGTGATCTGCAGTTGCTAATTCCCCGTGCCCAGAGTAGGCTCCTCGACTCCACTGGCCAGAGAAGGTGTTGAAGTGATGAAATTAGCAGAAATGCTGCAAGGATTCTGGGCCCAATATAGCAATTTAACATGACAATTCCCTTTGTGTATAGGCTGACAGCAGGTGCTTCAGTGACAAAACCTTAACATGACCCCAAGTCAAAAATTTACTTTTTTAAGATATGGTAGAAATTCTTTCTAAGTTTTGGTTTTAAAGATAAAACTAGCAGGTTAGATTTATAAAATTAGGTTTTATTCTATGAAGGCATGTAATATAACCAAATCCACATGGTAACAATTTGTTCAAGCACTCATTTATTCTCATGAATTAGGTTGGTAATTCTGACATACAAAGACCAGAAGTTACATTCACATTAACATTTCAGGCATAATTTTTATTAAATAAGCAATTTCCAAGGCACCATGTTGGAAGAAATTTTATTCAATACTGAAAGTAGTTACTTATTTATAGTCTCAGAGAATCATATATTGAAGGGCTATGTCTCAAAATACAGACACTAATTATAAATGTCGCAAGCAAAGAGAAAGAATCCCTGGCGCGGAAACCTGAAAACCTAGGTTCTAAGCCCAGGTTTCCCAATAGCTGTGTGGCCCCAGATGGGAAACTAACTTCCTCTAAGTTTGATAAAATGCATTTGTAAATTGAGGCAGATAAGATACATAAGATCCTATCACTTTAACATGCCCTGTTTTTTAATTATTATGTGACAGGTGTTTACAAAAAGTGCCAACAGTTCATTTGGAACTAAGTAACAAATTCATTGTGCTATCATTCCCATTAATATTCAAAGCCATTTTAACTATTGTATCTTATAACTAATTCCCATAACTATATATTGATTAAAACCTGACAAAATATGACTTCTTCTATATAACTCTTCTCAATATAATTTGCTTATATTGCCTAATGGAGTGAATGAGGTGGTGTTTTATGAATCATAAAACGACATCTGTGCAAATATTACTCTTTATAAAGTTGTATTAATTTAACAAATTATGTTTACAAAGACAGCTGTTTTAAGCTGGTGCTGCTTATAATTTGTGAGTAATTTTATAATTATTTTAGTTAATTCTTTAATTCATTTGTTTTGTTTCAGTGAGAACTCCACCTAATCTAACATTTTTTCTTTACTGTCAGACAAGACAGCTAAAGTAGAGGGTGACAGTTTTTAGGTCGTACAGCATTCTGTTACAGGTTTCCAATAACTATTTTCTCAAATTAGTAGCCACAATCTCCTCTGCTACACCCCCACACCATTTGTTTTTACCCTCTTATCTACAGAATGAAAGCCAAAACTTTCTACAAGTACAAGGAGGATGTGGGAGAAGGAAGTGTTCATCATAATACGTTTGGAAAAACTGTCCATCAGAGATCATCAGTATTATTAGATGGATGTACTAGTCTGGGTTCACCAGAGAAAGAGAACCAATAGGAGATACAAAGATAGAGATAGAGACAAGGATACTTCAGAAAGTTCATAGAAAAATAAAACTGAAAGATAATATGAATCTTTCCATGAACTTTTTGAAGTACCCTCATAGATAGATAGGTAGACAGACAGAGGGATGGATAGATGGATAGACAGACGGACGGACGGACGGACGGACAGACGGATGGACAGATGTATAAAGACATTTTTTTTATGGAATTCCTTCACATGGTTAGGGAGGCTGAGAAGTCCCAAGATCTGCAGTCAGCAAACTGGAAGCCCAAGAGAGCCAATGGTATAGTTCCAGTGCAAGTCCAAAGGCCTGAAAACCAAAAACCTGAGAACTGATGACATAAGTTTCAGTCCAAGTCTGAATGCCTTAGAACAAAAAGACACAATGGTGTAAGTTCCAGTCTCTATCCAAGTCCAAAAGCAGGAGAAAACCAATGTTCCATCTCAGAGACAATCATGCAGAGAGAATAAATTCTCTCTTACTCGAAGGAGGGTCAACCTTTTTGTTCTATTCAGACCTTCAACAGATTGGAAGAGGCCCATTCACAATGGGAAGGAAATCTGCTTTACTCAGTCTTCCAATTCAAATGTTAATCTCATCTAGAAACACCCTTATAAACCCACCCAGAATAATGTTTAACCAGATATCTGGGTACCTTGTGGCCCAGCCAAGTTGACACATCAAGTTAACCATCACAATGACTTTTAATAATGTAGAATCCAACTCCATCTGTTTAGAGCTAAGAAAGCTAAACTTCAAAGACATAAAGTAACTGCCCTGGTTGTTCAATTAATGGAAGATCCAGGATTATAACCTAAATTTTACATTTTATTATATATTTTTATTATATTTTCATATATTTTCATTCAACTCTCATTCTACTATGCCACAGTAATTCTTTCTAAAAGTTATTAAAACTAATTTAAATATGATCTTCTCCATGTTAACGAATCCCATTTGTGTGTATGGTGGAGGGTGGGAGCGTGAATATGCATGACTTAATAGACATGTGGTTTTGGGAAAGTCATTAATATCTTGAGCCTCAGTCTCCTCATTAGCAAATGAGGATAATAATTGTATCTACTTCATGAGTTTGTTGTAAAGATTAGTAGATCAATATGTTAGCACTTACAGTGGCTGGGACATAGCAAGTGCTACCTAAGTGTTAGCTTTTATTACTCTTGATATAAAGCCTTAGATGTTCAAGTTTCTTCTTATTTCTCCCCCTACCCCCATCCTCTTCTGCCTTAGTTGCTGGCCTAGTGTGCCAGCTGGTTCCTGCCTCTCTTTAATACTCTCTCTCACTCTATATGTGCTCAGGGATTTCTACATCAAGCTCAACAATCACAGCACAGAAAAGAGAACAGTGTGTCTAAAATGTAGTGGGAAAGGTTCAAACAAGTTTGGAGAGATGGGCAATGACTGGATTATTCACCCCAGGTGTTTTATTGTTACTATTACTATTAGTTTGGGGTGTTTACTTTTAGCACAACAGCCAAACTAATGAGTGTGCCCACATTCACTACATTCTGTGTGGTCCAGCAGCACATTCAAATGTGGGTGTCACTTTTCCAGGTGCTTGCTGTAGATAGGTAGCCTGGACATCAGAGAGACCAGACTCTCTAAGCTGTCCTGTATTTTAACCACATTTTCATGACTGTTGGCTTCTTCCAAATCACCTGTTATGATGTTATTCACGATGAGCTGCTAATTAAAAGAGATGGCTAGGCAACCTGATGTGTTACTGTTCTCTGAAATTCTGCCCCATGACCTGCCCTGCTGTGTGACAAAGTGCCTGCGACATGGATTATTCTGGTTTCTGCAAATTTACGTAACAGGGCTTGCACTGGGCTTATTTTATGAAAACCCACCTCTTCTTTGAAATGGTTTACATGTCAAACACTTAGAGTGCTCTTCCATTCCTCATCACTAAGGATATTTTCTTATGTTTACTTCCCGGAAAAAGTTGACTTTTGGTTTCTTAATGAAACTTCAATAATGAAGCATATATATTCATGTGAACACATATGTCCATAGGGTGAAAAAATCAGTGCTATAAGATCTTTCATGACAAAGAAATGTAAGTATTATACCTGGTTGCTTGTTAGAAGTACATATCAGCTTCTCTCATGGCTCTCAACTTCTTTGCAACATCATCTTGTTGAAACTCAATATATAAAGAGAAAACTTTATTTTAGAGGAAATAATACTGTAATGCTTAGATCGCAATTGGAATTTGAGAAATCAAGAACGATATACCCAAGTTAATATAAAATAATAAATGGGAGGGCTGACAAGTTAGCTCACTTGGTTAGAGCATGATGCTGACAACACCAAGGTCAAGGGTTTGTATTCATGTACCGGCCAGCCACCAAAAGGAAAAAAAACAAAAATAAAATAATACATGGTGGTGCATCTAGATTTAAATGTGTTTTATTTAATACAGGTATGTATAACACACATGTGATGTGTGTAAGTGCACACTTAACACATATAGTCGTAGATTTATCCTACATGGCTAAATGATGTACTTTGATGAATAGGTACATTGGACTATTCTTTGAAGATGAAGGTCAGTGTGTGCAGGTATAATCAGGGAGACAAGTGGACCTTAGACTTCTCTTCCCCTGGTCGAGGGATTAGGGGCCCTTGAAACATTGCTCATGGAGTCCCTTGTACTTCCTCTACCAGGGCCCTTAGGCCAATTTTCATTATTTTATGTTCCCTTCCACTTCTGGGTTTTTTTTTTCAGTTTGCCTCCTTTCATTTGTTCATTTATTGAGCACCTACTTATACACCAGGAAATATGGTAGGCTCTGGGGTAAATAAGGCAAATTTGCTCTCTCCATCAACAGCTAACATTCAGACAACAAATCACACACACACACACACACACACAAAGGGGGTTATTAGAGAATACAATCAGGTCTATGAAATAAAACCACGAGATACTGAGATGGAGATGTGATAAGGGTGGAGTGGGGTGCTTCTTTAGGTAAAATAATTAGAGTAGGCTCCATGAAGATGGACATTTGAGCCAACACCTGGAGAATGAGAGGAAAGCAACATTTCAAGATTTGGCAGAACAACATTACATATGGAAAGAAGAGCCAGTATAAAGGTTTGCAAAGCATAAAGGAAGCCAGCGTGGCTGGAGCACTGGAAAGAGAGGAAGATGAGATGAGTGAAGTGAGCTGGAGACTCAATTATGCAAGACTTTGTAAGCCATGGCGAGGAGTTGGGACTTTACTCTAAAAGCAGTGCAAAGGAAGCCTTAAAGAGTTTCTGCATGGAATATGTATGATCTTATTTATATTTTTAAAAGATCTCTCTTGATATTATGTGAAGAATGGATTGGAAAGAGACAAAAATGGAAGCAGGGATGGTATAATAATATCCCAAGACATAGATGACAGTGCCTTGAACTTGGTGATATCAGTAGAGATGGATCAAAATGTGAAGATTTATTGTATATTTGGAGTCAGATCTGACTGAGGATGGAGTGAATGTGGAAGGTGAGGAAAGAAAAGGATTCACAGGTGCTTCCAAGCTTTTAACTTGTACAATTGAATGATTCGTAGTTCCACTTACTAAAACGAGAAAGTTAGAAAAATAACAGACTTAAGAATAATCAGACTCTCAATTTGGAGCTATAAAATTTTAGATTCCTTTTAGGCACCCAAATTGAGATATCGGGTAGCAGTTAGATGTATGAGTCTGTGGAACTCAAAGGAAAGATCTGGGCTGGAAATAAACCTTTGAAAAACATCAGCATATAATGAGTGTGCAAAACCTGGAACTGGATAAGATTTCCTAGAGAAAGAATGTAAGTAGAAAATAGAATGTGTCCATGAAGGAACCCTAAGTCTCAACAGCATTTAGAAGTTGGGTGGAAGAAGGTGGACCAGCAAAGGAGATAAGGAACACCACTGAAGTTGGAGAAAAGACAGAAATATGTTTTGTTAGTTAGTTCTAGGTGTCAACCTGATTAGACTAAGTAATACCTAGAAACCTGGTAAAGCTATCTGTTTGGGTGTGTCCACGAGAGTGTTTCCAGAAAAGACTAGCTTGTAGCCTGATTAGACTAGGTGGGAAAGATCCATCCTCAATCTGGGCAGGAGCCATCCAATCTACTGGGGGCCCAGAGAGAACAAAAAAAAAAAAAAAAAAGAAAAGAAAAAAAAAATGGAGAAAAAGGCAAATTGCTCCCTCTATCCACTAGAGCTGGGATACATTCTGCTCTCCTGTTTATAGACATTAAAACTCAAGATTCTTCAGCTTTTGGATTCCAGGACTTACACCAATGGCATCATTGGTTTTCCTGTTTCTGAGGCCTTCAGATTTGGACGGAGCCATGCTAACAGCATCCAGTTTACGGATGGTCTATAGTGGGACTCCTCAGCCTTCACAATCACATAAGCCAAAACCCCTAATAAATCCCCTCTCATGTATTTATAGACATATCCCATTGGTTCTGTCTCTCTGGAGAACCCTGACTAATACATATATGATGAACAGAAGCTGAAAGAAGAAAGTTTCAAGATGGAAAGAATAGTAAATTGCTCCAAAAGCTGCTGAGAATGACACGAGGATTTACAAGTGTCTATTCGACCTGACAATATGGAGGCCATTGGTGATCCTGACAAGACTGGTCTCTTTCAATTGTTGGGACAGTGTCAGATGAGAGTGGCTGAAGAGTGAAATAAAGATGAGAATGAGGCAGAGACCAGAGATGGTGTGCTTCAAAATATTTCATGTAATGGGGAACAAAAAAATGGGACAATAGGTATAGAGAGATGGGGACCCTATGAAGGTTTAATTTTCAAGGTGTGTTTCTACATTTGTATGCTATTAGGAATAGTTCAGGAGTGAGAGAGAAACTGATTGTGCAGAAAACAGAAGGGGAAGAAAACTCTTGAGAACACAACAGGGGGTGGGAGCATAAGTGGAGAAATTTGCCTTTCAGAGCAGGAGAGATGTCTTCCACAGGGTCGTGAGGGCAGAGACAGGACCGTAATAACCACTGCATGCCCTGTGCATACAGTAGTGGACACATATTAGAAACTCAATAAATACTTGTTGAGTGGATCCAGTAAACATTTATTCCAAGCCAGGAAAACAAAACAAGCAGTAGATCCAAAGAGAGAGCATAAAAGAATGAAGAGTAGGCAAGAGCAAAAAAAAGGAGGTGACTTATTCATGCCCTCGATTAGTTATTCCTCATTTTACAATGTGTTCTTTATGATCCTGATCAGACAACTTTGTTAAAAATTTTTTAAAACTCAAACTAGATTTTTTATGTGAAGACACAGCCTATGTGATGTTTAGTTAATTTAGTTTTTGTTTTACTTTGTGTCTATTGTGATCCCCTAAAAATGTCAAGCAGTAGATCCAAAGAGAGAGCATAAAAGAATGAAGAGTAGGCAAGAGCAAAAAAAAGGGAGGTGACTTATTCATGCCCTCGATTAGTTATTCCTCATTTTCAATGTGTTCTTTATGATCCTGATCAGACAACTTTGTTAAAAATTTTTTAAAACTCAAACTGGATTTTTTATGTGAAGACACAGCCTATGTGATGTTTAGTTAATTTAGTTTTTGTTTTACTTTGTGTCTATTGTGATCCCCTAAAAATGTAAATTGCCAGATGAAAGAGACTGATTTTCAGACACGTGGCAGGGGTCTAATAAATTTGTTCATATGCATGTAATTTTCCTTAGTTTCCATAATTATCTTCAGCACTGATAAAATTACTCATTATGTTAAACCAAAACTCATATTTACAAATTACATATTTATTTTGCTTTAAAGGTACTTATTGGCACTTGGTAAGATTTAATTCACAATCATAGAGTCAATGTTTGTTTCCAAGACTAGGAAAACTATAACAGACAAAAAGAAAAAACAATCGTGTACTCTGGTGATGTTCACATAAACTCATTTTTATTGGGTCTATTCAGGGCAGTCAGATGAAAAGGAAGATGGATTATCTGTTATTAAAATCTACTAAGTACATTTTGAACATATAGGACTCTATAAAGTGCTTTTGAAAATGTGTTATTTAGCAATTGCCTTCCTCAAAATACATGATAGCCAGCAGCATTCAAAAAATCAAACATTGGGCCGGCCCGGTGGCGCATGCTACAGTGCGCCGCTTGGGAGCGCCGCAGCACTCCCGCTGAGGGTTCGGATCCCACATACAGACCAGTTCCCGCTCACTGGCTGAGCGAGGTGCGGGCGCAGCGCCGAGGGTTGCGATCCCGTTGCCGGTCCCGGTCCGGTACGGGTGCGACACTGAGGGTTGCGATCCATTGCCGGTCATGAAAAAAGACAAAAAGGAAAAAAAAAAATCAAACATTGTAAAGAATGCATATCAAATAAGATGCATTTGCTAACTGGATATATTTAAGATTTTTGTTTTATTTTTGTATCAAGGATGATTCTACTGATGGTAATAAGTCATGAAACTTTATCACTGCCTTTGGAGTAAAGGGAATAATAAATTTTTAGGTACTCATATTTCTCTAGGTTAAATGCAATGCAAACAGAAATGGTATTTATACACACTCTAATGGAGTGTATGAATAATAAATGATGCAGTTATATTTTTATCATACAGTAACACAGAGTTGAAAAATAATATACTCAGAAGAATTCTGATGAGTTCATAACAAACATGAATTTATTCTCACACATATAATGGATGAGAATTTATTTTATTTTATCCTAGAGTTCCTGTAAAATTTTCATTTGTGGCCTGGTAGAAAATCATCAAAGATTGATTTCATCCCTTATTATTCTGTTCCGAACCTATTTCAACATCCTAACCATTGAACTTTCTTGAGACTTCAAGGAAGATTTTATAGTAGTTATATTTAGAGAAAATTTCAGTTTAGGGAATAAGAGATTTAATTTAATTTAAATTAAATTGAGGATGAAACAAAAGAGTCCCTGAGGAAGGGTCATTTAAAATGAGACCTGAATAATAAGAAATAGTGAACCGGTTGAAAAATGACAAAGAGAAATTATGTGTTTGAATATGTGGCATCCCAAAAGCCAAAAGAAACTCAAATTGCCCTAGCCACACTAGCATGGTAATAGGACTTGCATTATCACAGAGATTGCAGGCAATCTCTCTGCTGCCTGCCTCACCATGCCCTGTGCATCAACTGTACCATCTCTAGCTCTCTGCAATCCTCCCACCCTGATATTTGTAGGGAATCCCTAGAAGACATCAATTTTCTCTCATAAGCACAGTTCTTTTAGTTTGCATGACATATGCAAGAGAGAAGTTTCCTGCCCTTACTCTCTGGGGTCGCCTGCTCAGGGGTCTCCTGTGCTCAGGAAATTGCCATCACTGTTGGCAGTGGTGATATCTGCCTGTGACAGTGTCAAGCTTCCAAGACTGATGCTGATATCTGCACCGAGGACATGGTTCTCTGATTGCTGCTAAGGCTCAAGGCTCTATGTTGCATCATGGAGAACTCCTGTGTCTGAGCTCCCCCTAGGCTTCATCTCTGCACCAGAGGAGAAATCCTCTTCATCTCCTGCCTCCCTTCAGCCTTGACATTTGCATGTGTTCCTGGGTGATATATGTGTCCAAAATGATGTGAGTTTGTTGGCTGGTTGTTGTTTGTCTGTCTTTATTTTGGGCTTGGTTTCCCCAGAGTTCTGGCACATATCTTGAAGTACTCTCTTCTTCCCACCTCTTCTACGTTACAACAGTCGATTGTCCTTAAGGCCCTCTTTTGAGACACAGCCCTCACTTCTCTTAGGACAGGTTCCTTCCCAAGAAACTCCTTAGTCACTCATGTAAATAGACACGTGATTATTTCTAGCTCATAAATCTTCTGGTTATGCCAGATTTTCCTGAATTCCCAGGTGAACACACCATTATTTCAAGCAGTGTTCATTCTCATATCAGCTCTGTATTTTGGGGAACTAAGTTTCTCAACAAACATCTTTTATAAAAGGTTTTACAATAATGTGATTACATGTGGATTTTTAAAATTCCTTATATGATTCCAGAATCTCCATCTGGAGCCTATGAGGTACTCTAGAGACAATGTATCCAGCTGAACTAGCTGCCCTCCTCTCCTAATTTTTTCAAACATTTTTAAATAGTTCATTAGTAAAGAAATATGGTTAATTTGTGATATATAATAGAAGTCAGAGTGTGTATAAAATTCAATGTTTCTCTTAAAATCTCTGCCCTATATAAGAATTATTAAAATATATATTTTTTTAATTTTAAAAATTGGAGCTGGCCAGTTAGTTCAGTTGGTTAGAGTGCCACCTTGTAACACTAAAGTCAAGGGTCTGGATCCCCATACCAGCCAGCCACCAAATAAGAAATTGTTTTAATGTTTTTTTAGATTGTTTTAAAAAATAGCTATACCTTATTATCTGTATTTTTAAAATAAGCTAATTGCAAGATACAAGTTTGAAATTTACATCACTTATGAGATGCCACTATTGGCAATAAATTATCTATATAAGAGATACAGAAAATTTCACCAAGAGACAAAGCATCCTTTTCCATACTAAGCAAAATGGGTCTAACCTTTGCTTGTCTGCTGCAAAATGGTCACGACGTAATAGAACACTTGAATTTGGAATAAGAAGGCCTGGTTCTGTCACTTATCAGCTGTCCTCTTACCTTTCTAAATTTCAGTTTCTTTTTCTATGAAATGGGAGGGAAAACATCTTCCCAGCTTAATAATAACAAAAATATTGAATGATAACATTTACCGAGTGCACATTAGTTTCCAGGTAACACGCTATACATCTTGGAAACTCTATCTCAATTAATGCCCTTAACAACCCTCTGAGGTGTGTACATTAGCATTCCCTCTTTCAGATGAAGAAACTGACCTTGAGAGAGGTTAACTAACTAACCCAGGTTCATCCAGCTATTAAATGGAAGAGCTATGCTTCAGACCCAGAGGGTCTGACTGAATCATTGCATTTAACGGGTGTGCTATAGCAAATGGGCGATAATGTTCAAATGTAAGGGAGTGGCATTAACTCTGAAATCGCTGTGGTTATTTTCCTCTAAGATACATGGTTGAAGCTAGTCATTTTTCATAAAGAGCAATGATATCTTTTGGTAACTGTCAACTGCTATCATCTCCCAAATATACATAGTAATTCTATATTTTAAAAATCTTTGAAATTAACCCAATGATATAACATTCTATCCAAAATCCCTTCACCCACAACTATTTTAATGTTTTTGTATCATCTTATAGACCTTAACATATTTATATAGCTATGACTAAAAATATACATAGAACTTTGCATTATGCTTATTTCACCTAATATTAAATTATATTATTCATTCATTCATTCAAAAGATATTTACTGAGCTTCTGCCATAAGCCAAGCATTGTCTAGACTCTGAGGATCATCAGTAAGTAAGCAAAACAGCCAAAATCCTTGTTATTCTGAAGCATACCTCATAGTAGGGACAGAGCACAATACATCAATGATGTAAAGTGCTAAGAAAAAAAAATAATTGAACAAGCAAGGTGATATTTTAAAATAGCAAAGGCATCTCTGAACATATAGTATTTAAATAGAGACCTGAATGAAGTCAGGGAGCAAGCCCTGCAGATATCTCAGGGAGAGGGTTTCTAACAGTGAGACAGTAAATGGAAAGGCCTTGAGGCCAGAGCAGCAAGGAGACCCAAAGGAATGGAGTGGAATAAGGGGAAGAGTGGTAGAAGATGGGGGTGAGAGGGCTTTAGCGAGATCAAGAAGAGCTATGTCAGATTATAATTTGATTCTGAATGAGTTAGGAAGCACCGGGAAGGTTTTTAGGTAAGTACAGACATGATCTGGTTTATGGTTGAAACAATCACTGTAGCTTTGTGTAAAACATAAACTATAGGAGGCAGAGTAGAAGCAGGGAGACCAATTAGGAATCTGTCATTATGGCCCATAATAATGGGAATTAAAGTGATAGCAGTGGAGGTAGTGAGAAGTGATCCTGTTCTGAATATTGTTCTTTGGTCAAGCTGATTGAATTTAACAATTGTGGGGCATGAAAGAACTAAAGAAGGCAAGAATGATGGCTATTTTGTTGTTGTTGTTTTTGTTGTTTATTTTAAATTCTCTATATACATTGTAGTTGATTTTCATGACCCTTTACCCATTCCTCTTCCCGCCTTCCTCTGATGGCTGTTTTTTTAAATCTAAACACATGGAAGATTAAAGTTGCCAGTTAAGGAGAGGAAGAGAATTGAAGGTGGGACAGGTTTGGAGCACAGGTGGGTAGGATAGGAATCAGGAGGTCAGCGTGGACTAGATAAAGTTAGTCGTGGAAGTGCGTATGTCAAGTGTGCGATCGGATATATACAACTCTTGAATTCTGAGGGAGATGTCCTTAATTTGAGCCTGGAGTTCAGAGAAAAAAGAAGAGACCAAGCATTAAGCACTGGGCTGTCCAGCATATGGAGGTCAGAAAGGTGAGGAAGAATAAGCAAAGGAGACTTGAAAAGGAGTAGCCAACGGGAAGCAAAACTGAGAAAGCGTGACATCCTGGAAGCCTAGTGAAGAGAGGGTATTGAGGAGGAGGAAAGAATCACTTGTGTCAAAGGCTGCCAATAGGTCAACAAGATGAAGATTGATTGACCGTTGGATGTAGTAATCCTTCTGTAGCTCAACAGGAGCCAATACAGGCAGAATGGGAGGAGGAAAGAGGAATCATAAACAATGAATATGGACAACTCTTTCGAGACCTTTTGTGTGAAAGGAGAAAAACAAAAGAAATGGCAACTGGATGAGGAGGTCTTTTGGGTTATTTGGCTTTTGTTTTAATATAAAAAATATCACAGTACATGTGAAAGCAGATTAGAAAGATCCAGTAAAGAAGGTGATGAAGCGAGAAGGGGGGGGGGAGAATTAGATGAGAATTTCCTCCATTGATGTACCATGATTTACCTTCTTACTATTGATGTGCATTTAAGTTGCTTCTGATTTTTTATTATAATGTTGGAAACAAAATCTTTGTGCCATTTGTTTTTTATTCATTGAAATCATTTCCTTAAGATAAATTTGCAGGTAGAGAATTGCTGGATCATAAACATTTTTAAGATTCTTAACAGTTCCCAATTGCTCTAAAAAAGTCAATTTATCATGCCACCTGTAACGAATAAGTGATGAAGTTTTATTGCAACTTTGCTAGAGTTATGCTGTACTTCTTGAGGCCATTTCAGGGAATCCCTAAAGTGTTTCAACTACCCTTATTCAAACAGACTGTTAGCTCATTAAAGACAGAGATGATGTCTTAATTACCTTTGTTCCCTTCTACTTTTTCAAACCAAATATTTCTCTAATAATAATAATTACGATAATCATCTATCTGAAATCCCTCTGTGTTAAATCAAAATGGTGTGCATATGGTGTGGTGGGAAAAAAAAAATTGTCAGCTTTGGAATCAGATCAACCTCTATTCAGTAGAGAGTCATTACTTGGGTTTTGCTTAAATCACTTTAATTTCCCTATCAATAAAAATATTAATAATAATTTCTGCTTCCTAGATTGTGGTGAAGGTTAAGATGAGATATCTGAAAAGTCTCTAGCACTGAGTGGGAAAATTTTGGTGGAACTTTTATAAGAACTTTATATTTATTATGAAAATAGCTTGTGAATATTTAATTTTTTTAAGTTAGGAGGAAAAACAAAATCCCTAATGCAGCACACCTTGTCCAGAGCATATAGAGTTCTCATCTTACAGTTTTGCCAATTACCATAGAAAAATTTTAAAAACCCTGAAATTTCAATTTTAGTAAACTGTCAGAACAGCAAGCACCTAGGGCATCTCTTGGGAGAGCACAGGCTGTTGCAGTAGACCTGGGATCAGCAGTGTCTCTAGAAATAGTACCAGACAGTTGCCTCCAGGTGACTAAATGAGGCTTCATCTCAGCACGCAAGCTTAGAAAGCTTTCTGATTAGTCTGGCTTGCTATGGTGAAGAAATAACACAAAGAAGAGTACAAATGGAACTCAAATTCATCATAACACCCAGTCAATTTCCAAGCAGGTAAGAGAATCTTTCATGATAGGTAAAGCACAGGGTCCTTTGCATAGTGTTGTGAGGTTAGGAGGGTAAATACTACGATTTATGTCTGTATTTGTTCATGTGCTGACTAAGAGAATCTTTGTGATGTCTAGGGAAATATCTTTAACCTAAAGTCTGAAATTGAAAGAAAATGCTTTAGAATTATTCAACATATCTTAACAATAAAGACCTTACTGTGTTCATAATGAGTTTCTTCTAAAATTCATAAACATCCTAAAATTAGTGGAATTACAAATACATCCACTTGGATAGAACTCAAAAGTTTCATAAAGGATATTGAGAAGAGCAGGTATTTGTTTTGTTCAGTATAGTTCTTATACTGACATTGGGAAAAAGATGACTGCTTGCATTTATGATAACTGGAAAAAGAAAGGGAAAGAGAGATGGAGTGCACTAAGTCACTAAATCTAGATGTTTTTATAATAACAGCATCTTGGGGACCCTGCCTATGCCCGCAGACTTCCCTAAAAGACTAATCAGTATCTTCCAGTATAATCGGATGTGGGGGACCAGTGAAAGAAAGTCTGTGACATGAGACATCCCTGGACTAATTCCCCGCTGGGGACCTCAGCTTTGTTGTTTTCCTTCAGTAAACCACGAACCTTATTATTTAACCTTGGTTGTTCTCAGAAGAATTATGGCTACCCTTAAAAATTTTGTATGAATTCATTAGTTAATCTATATAGAAAGTGCTATCTTCAGGTGAAAAAACCTCATAAAATATTTAGTTCACTTTAGTTTATTTCAAAAAGTATGTACGGAATTCCCACTGTGTTCTAGGTATTGTAGAAAATTCTGGACATAGAAAGATTAAAAATAAGAATTTCGTTTGAGTGTTTAAAAATAACATAATGGTTCTAGTATTAGTACCGAGTTATAGATAATTCTGATTTTATCTGTGGTCCTTGATGATGAATAACAATGTCAAAATGTAATGCATCTGGTGTTTCCAGCCATCTTAATAATAAAATTGGATTAATTTCCTGTCTGATTCAATATTGCAGAAAACAGCCATCAAGATGGCCCAAATAAATCATTTGACTTAAGAAGTCAAGCTCTATTTCCCACAAAATATAGGGCTGCCAGATTTTTTTTAGTACATCTCTAGTATGAGATATAAGCAGATAATAACGCCAAATGATGGTTTGGCAATAATTGCAAAGCAGGATTTAGGCTTAGCAGCAAGATTTTAGACTAAAGAGAAAGGAACAGTTTTAGTGATTTTCTTTTAATGTCTAATGCTTATATACTTTTAATATGAGGAGGACTAACCTATTTAAGTCTTTCATCTAATAGAAATTTAATCTTTAAGAAGACGTGGCTTCTTAATTTTGTACACCAAAATATCTTACCCTACAGCTTCCACAGTCTTAAATTTATTTTTTAAATTCCTATTGTGAATTAATCCGTTGATAATTGATGCTGAATTATGTTGTATGAAAAGAGACATTTCTATATTTAGCTGCAGCAAGGAGAAATAAGCTATATATAGTCTTTATTTTTCTGATCAATACATGCACTTTTATCTAACAATTTAATAACTAGAGCAATCCTAATAAATACCATGGCCCCAATCATACTAAAAGAAAAAAAAAAAAGTCTTACTGTAAGGATCAAAGAGACATTTCTATATTTAGCTGCAGCAAGGAGAAATAAGCTATATATAGTCTTTATTTTCTGATCAATACATGCACTTTTATCTAACAATTTAATAACTAGAGCAATCCTAATAAATACCATGGCCCCAATCATGCTAAAAGAAAAAAAAAAAGTCTTACTGTAAGGATCGAGAAGTAGTAACAGGATGAAATGGACACAGTCATTCTGTGCATTAAACTTATGCTGCTGATAACATCACTCAAAATCTTTCTTTTCTAAAATGAGAGGGTTCTTGAAGTACTAATCACTAAAATAACACATTCTGAAAAATTACATGCTTATTATTATTTTGCCATATCCTTCTGCAGATGAAAGGACCACAAGAACACAGACTAGAACTTATTTCACACTCCATCTTTATTCATTTTTAGTTATGCAGAAAATTGTTAATTCCCACTGTGACAGAAAAATCAAGATTAACAAGAACAAAAGTTGAAAGAACATTCAGTCATAGAGTTTTTATTTGCATCTCAAAAACACATGCCAATAAGCCTTGTTTCGTTTCATCCTGTTTCTTGGGAGCACTGTGTAGTTCACCAGAAGAGTAGAAAACGGAGTCCTATTACAGTCGTTGAAGTGAAACATGAACTACTGCATGGAGGGAATCAAAATAAAAGTAAATGTATAACATCTTTCCATGGAGTGTTAGACTCCAAATCATCCCTGTGATCAGACTGATGTTTCAGAGCTTGTGTCGTCTCCCTGTCCCTTGTGGTTCAAGCTTTTGCATGTGATCAGCTGAAAGTCCCAATAGAATGCATTATTGTTGATTGAATCTAAGCATATAAAAATAAAAGGTAGCCATCTCCCTTTTTTACCCACCTCTGGAATAAATCACCAATGGCCTGTATAGATAGTTAATTTCTTTATTTTCTTTAAGTTAGATTTACGTATTTGATGATTTGGGACGATATCAATTTATGGCTAGAAAGCAAAGTGTTTGGAGTTGGGGGGGTGAAGGATGACAGCTTCGCCCTTGGACATCTGTTCCCCAGCATCCCTAAAGCCACTTAGAAGTCAGTTTGGTCTCCATTCTTTTTGAATACAGTAGTGAGAAGCCTCCTCTGTCCTTTTAGAAAAGCTCCATGAATGAAGCAGTCACGACTGTGATGATTAGAGCTGTCATCTTAATGGGGCTGGATGTACAAACCTGAATTTGTCTGACCTCATTTTTCAGGCAACATTTGCCTGAGCATCGGGCTTTTGTCCATAGAGGGTTTCTGCCTGGCCCTGATGCCAGCCATTTTCAACTCAAGTTTTGGCTGCTGTGTTCTGCCTCCAGCATGAGAAATACTGAAGGAAGGGGAGCGGAAGTCACAACTTAGGGAAGACTGAAAGAGAACACCAGGGAAAAGAATAAGGGAGGAAAAAATAGCACTCGGTACGAAGCAGAAAACATCATCAGGGAGATAAAGGAGAAATTTCCGTTGACTTGAACATATGATGATGAGACTTGAAAACTCTGTTAAAAGCAAGTAACTTGCTATTATATTTGTTTACTGTACCCAGAATAATATCTATTTCTGGTTAAATCGTGATTTTTCTCCTTTCTTTAAAAAACTTTTTATTAAACCCCTGTTTTATTCTGTTACATTAATAGAAAATGTTTGTAACTTTTATAAAAACATTTTATAAGTAATAAATAGATGTAAAATCACAAGGTATAGGAATAATAGTATCATAAAAGTATATAAAGTATTATTTTATAATTTAGGAAAGCTTTACCTTCTCCGGTGAATTTGTACTTCAAGAAGTCAAGACCTTCACCATTATATGATTTTTTAAAAATAGTTTATTATAAGGATGGGAGCTTACTCCACATTATATAGAATTTAAAGTTTTCAGAACAATGCACAAAAGTTCTTCATTTAATTGCTAAATTTTGGAGTCTTTTAAAGCAAAAGAGATTTTTTCATAAGAATGTTATTGGGGGATGTGAAAGGGGACAATAATTAAGAGTTAATATTGAAATAGAGGATAAAGATTAATGAAATGGAGAAAAAACTAGGTTATAAAAAGCTTTCAAATTAGGACAAGAAATTCTAATCTAAATCACTAAATTTGGCTCTGTTTCAATGTTAGTATTTAATTTATAGTGGTAGAAAAGAAGAAAAGGAAGATGAATATGAACTTAATTCAACATCGATAAAAAGTCCTCTGCATGATTTGGGATTTGGGTTGAGTGTTCACAGCAGCCACGGTTTGAGGGGAAGGAACGGAAGCCAAGATTCTGAAATCAAGGAACTCTTCTTAAAATATGCCATTTTGACTTTTAACCTCAAATATATATTCTCTCCAAAAATAGATTACATCACTTTAGCAAAACCAAATTGTTTTGACCCCTGCTTTTTCCTCTGATCTAGATTTCCTGATTGATTTTTAGCTAAAGCTTCTTAATAGGTGTAACAATCAGTAAATGTAAACACTGTAAATCCAATCAGACCATTTCTTAGTGTCTGGATATTATTACTGTTCTAGTAAATAAGTTGAAGACTTTCACTTAATCAACAAAATTGCTACTTCATTTCCCCTTGAACAGAATATTCAGAGAACCAGGTCATTAAATTAATTATTCTCAACATCAATGTATAGTAAATACATATCTTTAAGCAAAGTTTACAGAGCATGTTTATATCTAATAACTCATGTAGTTCTCACAGAAGGATTATGAAAGTGTTATCATGCCATTCAACAGATAAAGAAACTGAGCCTCAGAGAGTGTTAATAATTTCACAAAGGCCACTCATCCCAGGTTTGAACCCAAGTCTGTTTTTACTAACCCATGATCTTAACTATTATTTGATAGTGTGGCAAAGTTTCTTATTTGGCATTTGCTCACCTCTCTGCAACTTCCAAATACACAAACACCATTATTTTAAGTTGTGCCCAGTCTTCCTAGCAATTTAGAAAATGGAATAATAGGCAAAAGCTTTTAAATGTGTGAGCACAAAATTCAAGAAGTTCCTGAAAATCATCCTTGTCCACAGTGTCTTATCCTAAGTAAGAAATTTACATATTTTTTCTCACTTGCTATCAGTATTCATTTAGCTCCTTCATGAATTGTTTTAATTAATTAGCTTATCAATGGATTCAGTAGCCCATAACTACAACAGAGCAAGAATATGAGTACTTATTAAGTTGATATTGCAACTGTTTTCAAAATGTCTCAAAATATCAGTTCACATGTCTTAACACAATCAAGGAATTGTTGATTGTTGTGTCTTCTTTCCCCACCACAACCCCCCCGTTTACTTACTTATTTATTTTTATTAGCTCCCACAAATAAGTGAGAACATGTGGTATTTCTCTTTCTGGCTTATTTCACTTAATATAAATCTCTCTAAGTTCACCCATGTTGCTGCAAATGGTAGTATTTCTTTTTTTTTTTTAATAGCAGAGTAGTATTCCATTGTGTAGATATACCACATTTTCCCTATCCACTTATCTGATGATGGGTCTTTAGGCTGGTTCCAACTCCTGGCTATTGTAAATAGCACTGCAATAAACGTGGGAGTACAGGTATCCCTTCAACATGATGATTTCTGTTCCTCTAGGTATATACCCAGCAGTAGAATAACTGGGTCATATGGAAGATCTATCTGTAGTTGTTTGAGGAAACTCCATACTGTTTTCCATAAAGCCTGCACCATTTTCTTCTCAAAACTCTAGTATTGTTTTTTCATGTGTTAAGAAAGGTTAGCTCAGCAACAGTGTAGGGATCTTAAGAAGAAAGATTAAGTCATACATTACTGTAGTATAAAGATCAAAGTTCCTATAATCTGGGGAAAAAAGATTTTCTCTCTGTTTACTATCCTATCCTTATCCTTTCATTCTGAGCAAAAATTCATCTTAGTGTTCTGCCTATTTCCTCATTATACCTCATTCCTTCACCCCTTAAAAGTATCAGTATGCTAATAACATGCTAATTTTAGTTTATTAATATCAAATTGTAGTAACCCTTAAAAAATCACTAAATGACCCTTTGGCATAAAGGAAAGTCTGCAATCGTACATAATACACCTGTATTGCTACACAATGAGCTTGCACTTTCATATGAGTTCCAGTGAGAACTCACTTAGCCTCCCAATGGACCATGAGCCATGTTTTGAGAATCACTACTCTGTACTCCTGACTTCCATAACAACATTTACCTTGATTTTCCTATGACCCTTCTACCTCTGTGGACATCTGTGCTGAAACCAAGGCCCATGAGAAAAGTTATAGAGACTTTTTTTGGGGGGGGGGGGTGCCTTTGTAGTGCCACATGTTGGTGTTTGAGTGAACCAAGAAATAACATCTCTCTCCTCCCTGCCTGAGAAAGACAGAGGAAACAGGTGTGTGGAGATCAAAATGTCAGTTTTATTGCTGCTGGAGCTGCTGGAGATGTGACTTAGGATCATGACAATGATGTTCTTCTATGGCTGCATCTCCTTCTCAGGCAGATTTACTCACCAGTCACGGGCAGCACTGGTCAACCACAGCCCTCCCCTGCTGGGACAGAGTCTGTACAGCTTACTTTACCACTTGCAAAAGGCAGACCAGATTATATGACCTCTACAGGCAGGCAGACCCCAAAAGGAAAGCACAGAATTACACATGCCCCAATACCTCATTCTAAATGCACCAACTACACAAGTTATTTCCCCTCCCCTGGGGAGACTGAGAATGGGAAGAACCCAGGAATATTACTGTATTGGAGCTGCCACCATGCAGAATAAAATACCAGGATTTGGGAATAAGCATTTCCTCCTAAAATCATAAAAAGAAGAAAGCCATAGAAATGGTTATAGCATCACATTAAATAGATAAATGTTTGTATGATATATATGGGTAAATGTGATATATTCATATATACATATGTATATTATAATATACAACATAACCTATGTAACAGAAAAAAGTTAACACTAAAAACACCACAACTTTATCTCAGAGTGATGGGATAAACAATTATGAATAATATTTATTCATTTTTTTCTAATTCATTATATTTTCTAAATCTTCTAGCATAAGTATATTTAATTTTTAAAATTAGAAAGATAAATTTTAAAACTCTCAAATTAGTTACAAGAAATGGACATTAACACTGGTTAAGTCTGAGTTTAATTAACAACCAATACAGTGCACAACTCAGAAAACTTACATTGACTTCCTCTTTTAGAAGTGGGCTTCAAAAAGTTGATAAGATGAGGTTAACTTCTGATTTTTTTCCCCTCTTAAATGTTATCCAATGTCAAAGTATTAGAGACATACTAATTAAAAATAAAATATAAATTGTGTGAAATTAATTCTATGTATTTTTTAGATTAGGTATCACATGTGAACTACTTAACTGAACATAGCCACCTCAAGAGCAGAGCCCTGGTTTTTCTTACCTAAGCCTACCATGTAACTTACTTTCTTCCATTTAGTAACTACACAATTTTGATTATGATGATTCATGTATTCCTTTGTTTCACAAAGATTTATTAAATACCTACTATGTGCCAGGCACTATTTCAGGTCTTATGGAGATAGCAGAGAAACAGACTGACAAGGTCCCACACCAATGGAGCCCATATATTAGGAAAGAGAGATATGCATCAAGCACATAAGTAAGCAAGAAAATGTTGAATAGTGATAAATGCTTTAGGGAAAATAAAACAGGGTGATATGACAGGGGGTGGCCGGGTTGGGAAGGCCTCTCTGAGATGGTGACATTTAAACTGAGAACTGAAAGACCAGAAGGAGCCACCATATAGTTATGTTGAGTGCTCTCCGGACAGCAGGTAGGCGAATGTCAAAGCCATACGGTAGAAATGAACATTGCTAGTTGGAGAAACTGGAAAAAGAACAGAGTGGCTCGAAGGGGGATATGAGATGAGGTTCAGAGCTACCAGGAGCCAGGTAAAGTAGGGCTTTGTAGGCCCCATAATTGAATTTAACTTTAAATATGATAGAAGTCATTGGAGGATTTTAAGAGAGAAAGAGAAGCTGAATTCATTGGGGAAAAAAAATAGATATAGCAACAGATGCAAAAGACTACGAAACTGAAAACAGAAGTTTTGTGTCACTTCCTGTCTGAAACAATTAAGAGAGTTCTTACCTCGTCTAGTGCTATCACAAAGAGTAAACTGACAGAACTCATAAGATAAACGAAGACAATAATAAAAACACATGAAAGAAATCAAAACTGCATTAGAAACAAAAATAGATAGTTCTGCCAAACACATATAAGAACATAGAGATCAGGCCCAAGAAAATTTCAATTCAATAAAGACAAACAAGTGGTTACAGAAAATAAGTACATAAAATAATGTGGTTAGAGAGAAAGACAAAGATTTTTAATTGCATAATTGGTATCCTTGAAGATAAGACAAAATATTTTGAATAAAAAATTATTAAAATGCATAATAGGAGAAAAAAATTTTGAAATAGAATCTGCAATCTGTAAACTTCAAGGGCATACCACATTGCAGGAACTGTCAACTCAAGGAAATAGTCTGGTGAAGTTTTTTAACTTTGAAGATAAAGACTCCTATGAGATTGCAGGAAGTAAAAGCAAGTTATCTACAAGACAGGCTACCCTCAGGCCAGGGTATTTTTCACAGCAAATTTCAATGCCAGAAGGCATTGGAATAATAGCATCAGAGTTCAAAGGCAAAAAATAAAAATAAAGATTGAATCAAAAATATAATATCTAGCCAAGCTGTTACTTATTGTTAAAGGCACCATAAATACATTCTCAAACATATTATGCCTCAGGAAATATAGCACTCATGAGCTTTACTTGAAAGAAGCTATCCAAGTAAGTAAGACATACATCAAAAAAGAATTCAGAAATGGTGATATCCTTCTAAAAAAAAAAGACTGATTATGAGCATTAAATTCATTTGAATATATAACTGATACTATGGAACTGTAGAAATTATAGTTACATAATATGTTCATCAATGTAAATAATGCTAACAAAACCCCATATTTTAGTGGCTTAATATAATAAAAGTTTATTTTTCACTCCTGTCATTGTTTAATGAGGGTTGTTGGACCAAGGCCTCTTCATTCAGTGATTTGGGGGTTCAGTATCTTCCTTCATGTGGCTCCACCATTTTCAATGCAGTTCTAGGGTTACCCTGGACCCATCCAACTTATAGACAGAGGGAAGAAAGAAAGAGAGAGTGAAGTCACTCTCATTCTGACCTGCCTGAGACTGAAAATGCCACTTTACTTTCATTTACATTAAATGTTGAGAATTGTGAGAAGTCTCTATTACACAAAATATAATGTAAATATCATGAAAACATAACAATATAGAAATAATAATATAAATACAAAAGCTGGGAGATGATCATCGCAGAAGTTAATCAATACTTTCTAAATTTTATAAATCAAGAAATAAAGGTCTAAATATATTTGCACGTATTATTTAATGTTATAAATAGAGACACTGGAAGAAAAAAATGTAAAATTACAAATACAAAAACAGACCATATAGCAAAAGACAGAAAATTGAGGAAGTATAAATAAAAACAAAAATATGAGTAACTTAAAGTAATAAAACACATCTAGATCTGTCAAAATAACAAGAGTGGATGAAATAAGCTAACCTGTTAAAAATAAGAAATTATTAGATAAGGATCAAAGCATGATATTTGACAATGGTATATATTATAAATATCAAAATATATACCAGATATATTACTAAATTTTAAAAAACAAATGTGTAATGTGTGTAGTTTAATACTATTTGTATTTAATAATAACATATGATGTATAATATATACACATTATTTTTGTACAATATGTGCATAGAAAATATTTGGAAGGATTCACAAGAAATGGTCAGCAGTGTTATTTCTGGGGATTGGAATGAAGAGTTAAGAGGGACAAGCATATTTTCACCTTTTACTATATATCTTTCTGTGCCTTTTTTTTGTAAAAAGCATGATGTTTTTATTATAAACATTTAAACAAAAATGTAACAAAGTTCAGCACAGTACTGGTGGACAACTGAGAAGTACAAGCAAAGGAACAGGTAGGAGAGGTCAGGGAAGGCTGGCAGAATGCTCTTTGAGCTTAGTCTTCAAGCGGAAGGAAGCGTGCCTAGTCAGTGATACACATTTGCACTGACAATGTGAAAAAGGCATGGCATGTTTAATAATCCTTCGGTGTGCTGGAGTCTGATGTGCATGGGGGAGAGACGTGGGAGGTAAGCCTGGAAGGACAGGGCAATTCCAGTGAATCAAGGAGTTCAGACCGTTCATTAGAAGATGGTATTTCCTCAAAGTATTCTGAGCAGAATAGCGACTTGATTGCGGAAGTGTTTTGCATTACGGTGTCCGTATGGAGAATGAATTAGTGATCATGGAAGACAGGCAACCCATTAGGATTCTATTCCCATAGTCCCGATGGCCATGATGGTGGTCTGAACTACAGATGAAGAGAAGATGAGCTCAACATTCAAGAGACATTTAGAAGGTAGAATAGATAGAACTTGACTACTAATTGGATGTCATGATGGTGGAGTGAAAGATCAAGAAAAAGAGGTCCAGATGATTCCCAAACATGGTACTTCATCTCATTCTATGAAATACAGAAACAGAAGCAAATTCAGTGTGTATGGGGAGAGGGAGAAAGGTAAGTCCAGTCTGGGTAATATGTAGTGTGAATTAGAAGTGGAACATCCAGGTAGAGGGAAGCAGCTATAAGACTCTGAGAAAGGTGGGAACGTGAAATATGGAAATAAAAATCATTAGCATGTAAGTAATAGCAGAGGACAAAGGCAGAGAGTTATAAGAGGGACTGGGTGACAGAATAAAATGCCTCTGACAGGTCAGGGTTTTCTACTCAGTTCAGAGGCATAAATAGAGAAATTCTGCTTTTATTCTTGGAAATAACTTGCCAGTTCAACCCCTAGGCCACTACTGGAGTTAGAGCTTCCAGGTAGCAATGAGGACACAGAGTTAGAAAGAAGTGGGTAGATTCATCCTGACAGGCTTTGGTTCTTAAGGAAGCTGGGTCCTTTAGTGGCAATAGGGAATTGAGACAGCACATCTCTCAGGGACTTTGAAGACATCTCCTAGGAAGAAAGCTGTCTATTTGGCCTTCTCCCTTTAATTGGACTATTGGGTGTGGTCCTTACTCTTACTGGGTTTGACCAATTGATAGACCAGGCTGCACAATAACATCAGGAGGGGACCAACTGCCCCGCTCCCAGGCAACCGTCCTATAAAAATAAATATCTAAAAGCCAATCCTATGCTTACAATTCAAACATAATGCTGATGCCTTAAAGCCAAGTGCTTTTAATCAATCTCATCAGTCTGATTTATATCTAAGGCCCGTAGGCTTCAACCACATTAGTGGACAGTCGGTGACTAAAGAAAAAAAGTCTTGTTACAAAGTGGATTTCCTTTGTGAGTGGGATCAATAGTGGGGAATTGACTCAGGAACCTCTTAACAAGGCAGAGGCCCAATAAATTTAAACATAGAGTTTGAAATCTGTGTATTTTTTATTATGTTCACTTTTTTCTGTATGTTTATATATTTGTGATATCAATAAAAATACTCAGCTTTTCTTGTAATAGTAATTCCATTTGCATTATTTATACTGTAAAGTGGCTTAACATTTGCATTTGGAAAAAAATTTTTGGTTTCTTTGAAATTAAAATCTTAAGTCATTTGTACATCAAATAATAGAAATGACCAAACTGGGTTTAGAATTCAGACTAAGGGCCGGCCCGGTGGCGCACTTGGTTGAGTGCGGCGCTTGGGAGCGCCGTGGCGCTCCCGCAGAGGGTTCAGATCCCATATAGAGACCGGTCTGCTCACTGGCTGAGCGCGGTGCGGGCGTGACACCGAGGGTTGCGATCCCATTACCAGTCACGAAAAAAGACAAAAAGGAAAGAAAAAAAAAGAATTCAGACTAAAATATATCTTGCACAATTGTATGGTACCTTTAAAGCTGTGACTTTGTTATTGCCAAGAAATTTATATTCTGTCGTTGTTACAATTTCATATAATAGAACAAGGAAGAGCTGTGCATTTCTAGCATTTATCCAGAAAGAAGGAGGCAGCATGTATCCTCTAACTGCAGGAAGTCATATCCATTTATTTTGTATGAAGTAACATTCTCATCTTGTCTAGAAACCTTTCTTTTTCTCAAACTGCACTCATATATAAAGTCTGGCACATATTAGACCCTCAAATAACACACATGAGTATATCTGTTAGTGCCGTGTTTTATGGGGAATAGTCAGAAATCTGTGCATGCTCTGTGGAATCAATCCAGCTTTTCACAGGCAAGCAGAGAACTGAGGCAAATTATTCAATGTTTTGATGCAATGAACCAGATGATTTCAATTTCAGCTAATTACTACAATTCATTTCTTCACTTTAGTTGGATAGTCTAAATTTCTGTTTCCAAATGCACAGCTTTTCATATTCTTGGAAAGTTGCCTTTTTGAGTGATTTTTCATCATGAGTTCCCATTTTACTTCCCATTTACCGTTTCCATCTGAGACTTTAATACTGTTTCCACAGTTACAAGCCTCAAGTTAATCATGGCCCTGGGAATTGAGTTCTCAAGCGTGTACACAACCCCCTTGACTCTCGGTTCCCAGAGACCATTGGCTCCAAATCCTACCCCTGGGGACAGGGGCAGTGCCTGCCTGCTTGCCCTGCCTGACAAACACTGCTGGTAAGCCAGAAGTCAGTAGTTCCTCATCAGTGTTTGGATGAACCAAGGAATCCATCTTTGGTCTTGCAAAGGAAGGGGAGCAGACAGAGTCTCCAGTATGGTGTCCCATATCTAATGGCAACTTCTGCAGCCTGGCAGAGCTGAAAGAAGGCCATTGGTTTGCCATATAGATACATAAATCATGCATAAAAGTATAATGCTATTTTTCCTCATCAGTGCATTTCCAAATCCTACACGTCCTTCAACATTGAGCTCAAGTCTTACCTTCTGCATTAAATTATGTGTTATACACTGGAAACATTTTTTAGTCTATAGAAAAGCGCAGAGAATAATAGAGTAAACAATTGGGTACCATTAGTTGATTTTTATTTAATAAAATAAATATTACTCTCTGGAAAGAGAGGGTCACACTTTATTGGGAAAGAAGTCACTTTCCTCAGGTCCTGTAGGAACTGTTTTCAGTGACATGCTGGGAAGGGTCCTTTTCAGCTCGTTTCTGGATTCATCTACCTCTCTTTTCGTCTCAACCAAACATCATCACTACCTTTACCCATGATATGCTCTGTACGCTAAGCCACTTCTGGAATAGAACTATGCTCGTGATAGTCCCAGCCTCCCAAATAGCTCTCCAACCAGAGATGAATACCCAGAGACCCAGGTGAACCTCCAATTTGCATTGACTCAGAGCCTGAAAGAAAACAGAGAACATGCGAAATTATCAAGGTTCTTGGACAATTCTCTGGATATGAGTTGGCAATTTCTTTCTTCAGAGTTCTGACTTGCTTCGATGGGTAAAGGGTCATGAAAATCAACTACAATGTATATTGAGAAGTTAAGATAAAAAAATAAATAAAATAAAAAACAAAACAAAAAAATAAATTAAAAATAAATCAATAAATACATAAAAAGAATTCTGACCTGCTTCTTGTTATGGGTTGAATTGTGACTTGGGCTCCCATTCATATGTTAAAAGTTCTAACTTCCCAGTACCTAAGAATGTGAACTTACTAGGGTTGTTGCAGGTATAATTAGTTAAGTAAGATGAGGTCATACTGGAGTAGGGTGTGCTCCTAATCTCATATGACTGATGTACTTATAAAAAGAGAAAATTTGGACATAGATACTCACAGAGGGAAGACGATGTAAAGACACACACAGAGAAGAAAGCCTTGTGATGACAGAGGCAAAGACTGGAGCGATACATTGACAAGCCAAGGAATATCAAGGACTGCTGGTAAACACCAGAAACTAGAGGGAGGGTGCAACAAAGGACACTCCCCTACAGATTAAAAAGGAAGCATGGTCCTGCTGACACCTTGATCCAAACTTCTAGGCCCTAGAACTGTGAGACAATAGATTTCTGTTACTTTAAGTTATTAGTTAATTAATTGACGTAAAATAAAAATAAATATATAAAAAATTTTAAAGTGTTGCTGATGGTGTTATAGTTTTTCTACCAAGCCCCAACATAATTCTGCTTTTTCTCTCCCCAGAAGCAAGTTGTTACCTATTATTGGGCTGTTAGGTAGAGCTTTTCAATGGTTCTGCTATTTTCTGGATCTTAATTTTTGCAAGGATTCCAGTTCCAGCTGCTTACCATGACCAAGCTCTAGGAATCCTGCAAGCATTAAAAGACCCTAAGGTGGAAATGCAGTCTGGAGCTTTAGCTAGGCCCACCATCTTGACTGGGAACTATTACGCCTCTTTTGACCTACCAAACTCCCTCTGATTCTTGTAGCATTGAGCATTTACTCCGGTTTCCTGCCACTTATTTTTTGTCAACTGTATGTATAGAGGATGTATTATTTCCTAACAAGGCTGTGAATTTTCAAAGCAGTATCATTCTCCTTTTAAAGCTCAAAGAAGGCCCTCTAAGAGTTCCTACTCTATATTATTTGTGCAGGGAAGAGTGTGCAACATTTATTTTCAATAATTTTGTATGATGTGTGATGGTTAGATCAGGATAGTTAGCTTATTCATCATAACAGTGCAAAACCATTCTTTGTGTCTGTTATCCAATTCCTCTTTCCCTTTCCACTTCCCCTCCCCTTTTCCACCTCTACTAGTCGGTTCTTTTCTCTCTTTCTAAAAGTTCAATATATTACTGTGATTGTTGTTTCTTTCTTTTTCTCTCTCTGTCTCTCTTTATTGTTTATTTGTTTATTTATGGATTCAGCTCCTGGTTATGAGTGAGAACATGCAGTTTTTCTCTCTCTGTAGCTAGATTATTTTACTTAGGATAATTTTCTCCAGACTCATCCATTTTGTTGCAAATGGTAGAATTTCATTCTTCTTTATGGCTGAGTAGTATTCCATTTTGTATATATACCACGATTTCCTTATCCAGTCATCCATTGATGGACATGTACGTTGGTTCCATTGCCTAGCTATTGTAAATAGATCTGCAATAAACATGGGAGTGCAGGTATCCCTTCAACATGATGATTTCCAATCCTCTGGATATATCCCCAGTAGAGGGATTGCTGGTAGTTCTATCTGTAGATGTTTGAGGAAACTCCATACTGTTTTCAATTATGGCTGTACTAATTTACAGCCCCACCAACAGTGCAGAAGGGTTCCTCTTTCTCCACATCCTCACCAGATTATCTGGGGGGGTTTTGCTATAAAGTTGTTTGAGTTCTTCATATATTCTGGATATTAATCCCTTGTCAGATGCATAGTTTGCAAATATTTTCTCCCATTTTGTAGGTTGTCTTTTCACACTGCTGATTATTTCCTTTGCAGTATAGAAGCTTTTTAGTTTGATATAATCCTATTTATTTATTTTTGCATTTGTTGCCTGTGCTTTTGGGGTGTTATTCATAAAGTCTTTGCCCAGTCCTAAATCCTGGAGTGTTTCCCCTACGTTTTCTTCTAGTGGATTTAAAGTTTCAGGTCTTATGTTTAATTCTTTAATCCATTTTGAGTTGATTTTGGTATATGTTGAGAGGAACAGATCAAGTTTCATTCTTCTACATATGGATTTCTAGTTTTCCCAGCACCATTTATTGAAGAGGCAGTCTTTCCCCCCATGTATGTTCTTGGTGCCCTTGTCGAAGGTCAGTTGAGTGTAAATATGTGGGTTGATTTCTTGGTTCTCTATTGTATTCTGTGGGTCCACATGTCTGTTTTTGTGCCAGTACCATGCTGGTTTTGTTACTGTAGATTTGTAATGTAGCTTGAAGTCAGGAAGTGTAATGCCAGAGCAATTTGACAAGAGAAAGAAATAAAGGGCATCCAAATAGGTAAAGATGAAATCAAATTGTCCCTGTTCACAGATGACATGATTCTATATATAGAAAATCCAAGAGACTCTACCAAAAAACTCTTAGAGCTGATAAACAAATTCAGTAAGGTTGCAGGATACAAAATCAATATACAAAAATCAGTAGTGCTTTTATACTCTAACAAACTAGAAGAAAAAGAGATCAAGAAAGCAAGCCCATTTACAATAGTCCACAAAAAAAAAATATCTAGGAACAAATCTAACCAAGGAGGCGAAAGGTCTGTGCAACAAGAACTACAAATCACTACTGAAAGAAATTAAAGAAGACAACAAAAGATGGAAAGACATTCCTCGTTCACGTTTTGGAAGACTCAATGTAGTAAAACTGTCCATACTACCCAAAGCCATACACAGATTCAATGTGATGACCATCAAAATACCAATGACATTCTTAACAGAAATAGAAAAAGTAATCCTAACATTCATATGGAACAACAAAAGACCCCAAATACCTAAAGCAATCCTGAGCAAAATAAATAAAGCTGGAGGTATTACACTTCCTGACTTCCTACTCTATATATCCAATTATACTTGTAAGCCAATCTCTTTATCAGAAAAGTGTGCCTTGCTTTATAAAACAGGTGATATTTTAGTCATCCAACAGTTATTGATAACCTACCATGGTCAAATTAGTGAATTAAGCATTATAAGAATATAAGAAATGCTTAAAGATTTGGTTTCCCTATTTTGCAAGTATCTATATCAAATGATGATGACGCATTTCTGAAAATTATAGCAAACATGGCTTAGTGTAGTAATAGCACTCCTGGTTTAAATTAAGGCTATATTACCAATATGATCATTTTATTTGTATTTTAGGAATTTTTTTAATATTTAGATTGTTTTCAAAGTAAACCTGTAAATTAAAAGTGTTTGCCCAAACAATTGAATAGGGATGGTTTACCTTAGACCTAATCATTAGTACCACTGGCTTCTTTACCAGAGTTTGAAAATTCATTACTGTACCTCATTCTTTTGCCTTGCACTGGCAGCAGTTCACTCTCTAAACAAAATGCCAAGTTGGGCTTATGGGAATTACACAGCAACTTCCTCTCCATGACTGTGTGTCACAAATTAAAGATGTCCTTCAGCTTGGATAACTGAAATACACTTTGCCACAGATTCCATTCTGTCATCGGGCTCCGAACTAAAACAAGAAAAATCAAGGCACATTTCAAGAAAATTCCATATGAATTGGCCATTCATTTGTATTTTGTATTATAACTAGACAAATTGAGTTATTATATACTATACCATCTTTTTAACTCACACACCATTTACAATTTCACATAAAATCTCCCTATAATTTTATTTCCATCAAAAATGCAATAAAGCACTATGAAATTGAGCTTCTCAGAGTCACAGAAATTGTTGTGGTCAGTCACAAGTCAGGGACCGAATGTCCTAAACCAAAGACTTACTATAATTTAAATTTCTTTTTGTCTTTATTTTCCAGACACTGCAAATGGATGTAAACAAGCTGAACATAACTTTGCTTCGGATATTCCGCCAAGGTGTGGCTGCAGCCTTAGGACTCTTACCCCAGCAAGTGCACATCAATCGCCTCATTGTAAGACACCTACATTTCACATTACCAGAATTCAAGCTGTGTTTTTATCACTGGAGGGCTTATTCTATAGTTGTATGGCTTGTGAGCCAAATCTAGTGTACCAACTGTTTTTGTAAATAAACTTTTATCAGAGCAAGCCACATTCACTCATTTACGTACTGCCTATGGCTGCCTCCGTGCCACAATGGCAGAGTGGAGCCATTGAAACAGACCGTTTGGCCCATGAAGCATAAACTGTTTACTATCTGGTGCTTTACAGAAAAAGTTTGTCAACCTTGTTACAGTTCAAGAGTAGCTACCCTGGTAGGTACAAATAAAGGGGTCCAAAATACTTGCCTTACCAACCTGATGCTACTTCCAAAATATTCTCCGTAAGAGTGACACCTTCTGTATCAGGTATAGCACTGTTTCCAGGCAGTATCTGTTAAAACTCCTTCTAGTGTCTCAGTAGAGTGATGATCACTGAATGCATAAGGCAAAGAATTTTGAATAAAGAATAACTGACCCTTGATGACAGCAGCCCAAATGGAATACAAGAATTGATAGTGCAGAAAAGCCAAGAGAAAACCTGGATGGATATCTGAGGTGGGGATTACGAAAACCCAAATGATCTGTTGTATAGGGCCCATTCCATCTGTCAGTTACCCGTGTCCCTTCTCTCCCCCTTTCCTTGGTGTTCGGGAACCAGGATGTCATTTAACCACACGTTCCCATCTGCACTTGAAGGTAGGTGTGAGCAAAGGCAAAAAAAGGCAAATACAAATCAAATGACTTTCTTTTTGTAAAAAGCTAGTTACCTAAGGATCATGTGAAAAGGGACTTTGAAATCATCCCACAGTTTTAAAATTGTTCTTGCCGGCCCTGTGGCTCACTCGGGAGAGTGCGGTGCTGATAAAATTGTTCTTAATTTCCACTGCAATGGGAGCCCAAGCAAAGACTACACATTCTCCCTGCCTTAAACTTCTGCACTCCTGCTTGAGCTCAGCTTTCTACTGCGTCAACATCTGCATTCCCAGCTGTGGAGAGAATTTGCTTTTCGTTTTGGTTTGGGGTTAATGTTTCTTTTCATTTTTGTGTAAACTTCTGCACTCCTGCTTGAGCTCAGCTTTCTACTGCGTCAACATCTGCATTCCCAGCTGAGGAGAGAATTTGCTTTTCGTTTTGGTTTGGGGTTAATGTTTCTTTTCATTTTTGTGAGTAGAGGAGTTGTTTCATTCCCCATAAAATTTTTTATTCTGAGTCAATAATTTTCTAGGATTCAATAAGCTTTTTAAAAAAGTTTAACACAGTACCACAGAAGAGGAAATATTGCATTCCCTAATACCATGAAAGAATGAAGTAGGTTATTTATGTTCAGGGAATGACTTGCTCAAGTGAGAAGATTTGGGTATTATAGATGTCTTGGATTTAGAACTAGATTTTTTATATGTGCTCATATATACATATATCTTAGACACACTTTTATGCATGTAGATTTAATGGGTATAACAGCTGTTTCCAATGATGAAAGAGGGATTTGCCACACCCAGGGAGGGATATGCACATCCTCAGAGAATGTCAGTAGCATTGTTAAAAGTAGTTATTACAACAGGTGCAGTGACAATACCTGAGGCAGCACAGCATGGTGATTAAGAGCATAGTGTGCTTTGGAGACAGACAGACAGACAAACCATATTCCATTTCCAGCATGGCCACTTCCCAGCTGCGTGACTGTGGGCAAGCCACTAAGGTTTCCTCATCTGTAAAATGGAGATAACCATATACCTATCTCTTGGGAGTGTTTTCGGCATTATGAGATAACATATTTAAGGTACATAGCAGCATGTCAGGCATAAAACAAGTGCTCTATTCCTACTATTGTTGTTATTAAGTCATAAACTATTTAAATTATTATAAATATGTTTCTTATCAACATTTATTCACTGTCTGTTTTTCCCTGCAAACACACAAACGTTTTTCTGAGTTGCTAGTAGTACCTTGATACTCCGTTTTATACCTGGATGAACTTCTAACAAATTGTATTAAAAGAAAATTTTGTACCATGAGGGAAATTCATGTGTCAGAG
Source organism: Galeopterus variegatus (assembly GCF_000696425.1). Classification (NCBI taxonomy): domain Eukaryota; kingdom Metazoa; phylum Chordata; class Mammalia; order Dermoptera; family Cynocephalidae; genus Galeopterus; species Galeopterus variegatus. The sequence continues at coordinate 6,411 of NW_007728682.1, read as the reverse complement.
AGAAAAGACTGACAATTTTCTTTTGTAAGTGCATTGTATAAGTTGTAAAAGAGAATATTATCAATGTCAATTTCATCTCTGTCTGGTGTTTGTTTTTTGTGTATGTATGTGGTTATTTATTATAAGAAATTTAAATAAGAACTTATTTATGATAAGAAATCTGTCTCCATTTCAGCTAATAGGGTAATACTAATAGCAAAAGCATCATGATATTGCTACACAACATATTCATTTCTACCAAAGGATAGATTTTTAAAGTGTGACATATTTGACGTGAAGGACAGAATCAGGGAAGGAACTTCAAAGCTCATCTAACACCAGATCCCTTAGCTAATCTAGCGTTTCCATTAATGCAAGTTATAAGAAAAATATATAGAGTGGTGATGTAACAATTGTACTCTTACATCAGGTTTTATTTAACTCATTTAATTTTGAAATGCTTCTTTAAACATAATTACTCAGAAAAAATCTGAACAATATCTTTTAAAAGTTGCAATATGGAATAGAAAATAAATGAGCATCCAGTGAAACATAAAATGCAAATACAAACCTTGACATGCCAACTAATTACAAAAAGGCCATCTGAAGATTTTAGACTTTAGACTGGTATTATCAAGCCTACCAGAGAATAACTATTAAATGTGATCTCCAAGATGTCTTTTAGGATTCCAGGATTCTGATTTTCTTTAGTGTTTCTAAAAGAATGGTAAAAATATTATCCAAAAATGTTTAAAATGTCTATAACACATACAAATAATCCACTTTTACTAGGAAAAGAAGAACAGTGTTGAACTATATGTGTCTCCCATAAACCGAAAAACAGGAATTTCTGATGCCCTGCCATCTGAGGAAGTACTACGTTCACTTAATATCAATGTTTTACATCAAAGTTTATCCCAATTTGGAATTACAGAAGTCTCTCCTGAGGTACGTTGTTGCATTTTTTTTTTCATTTAAAAATTTGTGCCATTAGCATGATATGATAATCCAACCCCAAGAGACTTTGAGAAAAAGCTGTTTATTGTGTGTTATTTGATACTAACAATCTCCCTAAGGGTCAGAATTCTTTGATATTCACATTGTATACATTTATTCCTTAAGAAAATTCATTTTTACATCAAAGTTTTACTTTTTGATACTTTCTTCTCCATATCTTTATGGCCTTGTAACTTACTTTGACTTATCTAGTAAATTGTCTAGAAGAAAAGCCACTTAGAAGTGTTTATCGATTGGTTACTTGAAATTGACATGTCCAAAAAAAAACACCCACAAATCTTCACCCTCAACAGGTGCTCCCCCCACCCCCTCATTGCCTTCATTACAAAATGGTCACCAAATATTCACCTTTCTTGCAACTTTGAAATTAATTTGAAACGTGATTTTTCTTTTGCTGAAGAAACACATATTATGAACTATGGATATTTTCTTTATATTTCCCAAATTTGGCACTTTTAAAAAATTTCCTCCTGAATGAATTTAGTCCCCTCTCCACTTCTACTCCATTCCACTCTAGCAAACTTGCTGGAATGGTCATCATCTTAAATATCTATAATCCAATTCACAGAATCGTGGACTGGGACCTTGAGGGAACATATTGGAACATCTTACAGATACAAAAAGTAAGGCCCATAGAAATTAAGTGACTCTCTCAAGATGACAAAACAGTGAGGTATAAAATC
>NW_007728682.1:3378-4377 GCF_000696425.1 Galeopterus variegatus | reverse complement strand
AGTAAGGCCCATAGAAATTAAGTGACTCTCTCAAGATGACAAAACAGTGAGGTATAAAATCACATTTAAGATCTAGATATCTTGATTCCTAGTCTATTCCCCTTTCCAGTAAATCACACTGCATCTCATTTCAGCAAGTATCACAGGTGTGGTATAAAGAGATTTGGTACAAAACTGAGCTAGAATCCCATGGCCAGCACTTAAGATGCATGTGACCCTGGGCAGGTCAGTTAGTCTCTGTGAGATTGCCTGCCTTTGCATCGTGCCAANCATGTGACCCTGGGCAGGTCAGTTAGTCTCTGTGAGATTGCCTGCCTTTGCATCGTGCCAACCTCTCTGTGCCTCAGTTCCTTTATATCCAAAATCGGTATAGTCCTTATCTTATAGACTTGAAATATGGATTGAATTTTTAAAATATTTGTGAAAATCCTCACCTAGGTTAAGCACCAAACAAATAAAATTTGAACGCAAGATGGATTGGCAGAATGAGAATGTATTTCATCATTGAACAACTCCTTGCTGGTCTTCCTGCATTCAGTTTTTACTCTCCTCCCTGACCCCCAACCCCCACAAACACACACCCAGTGTGTTCTCTTCTTGCCACCAGCATAAACTTTTTCAACACACATCTGGCCATGCTCTCCCAATTTCATGATTTTTCTTTGGCTTCCAAAATACTTACAGAATGAAGTCTGAATTTCTTAGTATGGTATATGGTCCCTCATGTGCTGGACTTTACAACTGTTGAATGACACTTTTCTAGCTTAGGTTTCAGCAATTCTAAACCTTTTAGATATTATGACCCTCCATACTCTCTCCTCCCTTCATGATTTTGTGTATGTTGATCCTTCTACACACCTCTCATTTTTCGAGATCCTTCAACTGTGCAGTGAAGCCTTCTCTTGCACCTCCACAGATGTGGGTGTTCATTGCTCCATGCTCCCATTGAACTTACTACAAAAACCCCTTATCTCATGTTGGTCTTCAAGTCCATCTCTA
>NW_007728682.1:0-2270 GCF_000696425.1 Galeopterus variegatus | reverse complement strand
GCCATTCTGAAGGCATGCAAGTTATTAAATCACCCAGATGGGTGAGCCAAGAGAAGCTTGCTGTACAAAAAGAACTAGTTGAAATCAAGTATTTGGGGGGTCCTCCAACACACCCCAGCCCAGTAAAAGTGAGGAGCTTAACGTGATTACCTATCACAGAGCTATTAGCCCACAATGGACCACAATTCTATACTGCTCTTGAATAATCTGTGTTTGGTGGTCAAAATGGGATATTTTCTCATAAAACTGATAGATCTAATAATCTAAGAAATCTAGAATCTAGGAAGTATATATTATGGGAGACTAGGAAGTATTTGAATTGGCTATAAGGAGCATTTTATCAAAGACAGATGGATTGTTTAAACCATTTGTTCAGGCACTCCTAGAAGGGGTCAGGCACTACCCTCTAACCTGAAGTTCTAAACGCAGAAACAAGGGAAAGCTGCCTGCAGTGAGCCAGTGCCCCAGTGAAGAGCTACTTGGTACAGAGACAGCCTAAAGGAACACTGCAAAAACATTTGTTGGTAGTTGTTTAAAGCTGGTTAATGGTATTCTGTGAGTTTCCTCACTTCTTTATTCATCTTTTCATAGTTAATGTTTAATAACAGCTTATACCTCAATCCATTCTTTCACATATTAATCCTAAAATGATAGCTTGCTATGGTAACATGTTCATTAACTGAAAGAAAGGAACATTAGTATTTTGGCTTTTCATCCTTTACACGGATTACAGAACATCACAAATGATGTCTCAATGCATCTATTCCTAAACTTACATGAATTATTTTCATGGAAGGATGTGGGGTTTTTTTGTTGGAGCTGCTTCTTTATATTGGAAATGATGCTTGAGAAACAAAGAAAAAAAACAAGTAGAGAATTACTTTTGTTTATTCCTCTGTTTTTATTTCTAATCTAAATTTCTTGAGAGAAAAGACATTATCATGTATTTTTGTGTGGCACACAAGTATTATTTTCTTATAAGATGTTCATAAAGATAAAACTAGACCTCCTCTTGTCTAATACATTAAATCCCAGGGAAATAAAATTAAATTCATTACTTTAGTTTCTACTTAAAAATGTTTTTTGCACAATGAATTAAATGTCTATTGAAACACTAGTTCTGCATTAATATTGTAAAATATGATTTAGGAATTTTTTATTGTTGTTCAATTGCAAGTTACTCCAGTTGCGCAGGCCTTATATTTCAAAGAAGGAAGTTACCTTCTTTAAATATCAGGCAATGTGCTGACTGACACATTCAAGGAATATTTACAAAGAAAAAAACCATAACATATAAATGTAAACCATAATTCATGAGTTCAGTGATTGTTCCTTCAAACTAGGAACACTAGCCAGCAGTCCATTCTAAAGAATTACAGACAGCCATAGTGCTGAGGAGATATACAATCAGTGTACTAGATCAACNGCACCGTGCTAGGTAGTATCCAAAGTCTGAGAAAACAAATAAACAAGCAAACAAATAAATAACTGATTCCTACTCTCAAAGAATTTATGTTCTAATAGGACAAATAAGATACAAACAGATGATGAAAATACAGGGCTATGATGCTGACAGGCCAGGGGAGAAGGTCAACACGAGCTTAAACACCCAGACCCCTCTTCAGCCCTACCTCCATCTGAATCTGATGTGGCTCCCTCTGTGTGCCAAACCAAACCCCATTCCTACAGGGTAAGCCCTTAACAGACTGACTAGCACACATCTTGCCTAGGACAAATTCTCTTTAAATTTTAAAAAGATTATTGGATTAATTCATTCTGTTTCCCATAAACTTATAGAGAATAATATATGCATTCCTCCCTGTTGCATTATTCTGTTTAGATGCCATTCTGAAGGCATGCAAGTTATTAAATCACCCAGATGGGTGAGCCAAGAGAAGCTTGCCATACAAAAAGAACTAGTTGAAATCAAGTATTTGGGGGGTCCTCCAACACACCCCAGCCCAGTAAAAGTGAGGAGCTTAATGTGATTACCTATCACAGAGCTATTAGCCCACAATGGACCACAATTCTGTACTGCTCTTGAATAATCTGTGTTTGGTGGTCAAAATGGGATATTTTCTCATAAAACTGATAGATCTAATAATCTAGGAAATCTAGAATCTAGGAAGTATATATTATGGGAGACTAGGAAGTATTTGAATTGGGTATAAGGAGCATTTTATCAAAGACAGATGGATTGTCTAAACCTTTTGTTCAGGCACTCCTAGAAGGGGTCAGGCACTACCCTCTAACCTGAAGTTCTAAACGCA